>NC_060152.1:34764340-34767502 GCF_021292245.1 Micropterus dolomieu | reverse complement strand
TTGCTTGAACAGATTGACTATGTCATAGGCAGGTGTACAATCTGTCTGAAAAATAATGTCCGCAGGGGTATGACTGTTCCTCCTGGTTACATTCCCACCCCAAGGGGTCCTATACGTGAGTTAGTTGTTGACTTTGTCGATATGATAAAACCAGTTGAAGGGAAAAGATACATGCTAGTGGTTGTGGATAGATTTTCACGATGGCCGGAGGCCTGTCCAACCAAGCGGAAAGACGCTCAATCGGTTGCCAAGTTTTTGTGTAGAGAAGTCATAAGCAGGTGGGGACTTCCAGATCGAATATCATCAGATAATGGGAAAGAGTTTGTGGATAAAACAGTGAAATTGATTTTGCAAAAAAGGGAATTAAACAACGTCTTGGAGCAGTTTATCACCCACAAAGTCAAAGGATTTGTGAAAAAATTAATGGGGATTTGCAAAACTATACGAGGGTTTAATCGTCTGTCAAATACTCAAAGAAGTCACAGACTGACATTGTTGAAACATGACATGGCTCTTGACTATATTTTAGCCAAACAAGGAGGTTTGTGTGTGGCTATGAACTTGATGGGAGACGGTTGTTATACTTTGATCCCAGATAGTTCTGATAATATCACTAGTGTTATAGATGCATTAAAGAGTATAAGGGATGCGTTTGGTCAATCTGAGGGAGCTGGATGGTCAGCAAATACTTGGCTACAAAATCAGTTAGGACCAGTGGGAACAGTGGTGGTTCAGATTTTGGTAGCAGCTTTTGTAGCCCTGTGTTTGATGTTTTGCTTTTGTACGGTGCTATTGACTTTTGCGAAAGCTATGATATTGAGATGGGTTGGAGTGGTAATGCCTGGGGAGAACACTCAGATGCCTTTGTTAACTATGGCTGATTCAGATGGAGATGATGAAGTGGAACCAGATGAAGTAATGATGGAAAGATATAAATTTTATGTTACTTTGTATTTTCATACATTGAGGTTTTAATTTTCATGTGTTATTTTGCAACAAGATACTGGTTGGTGTTTTCTTTTCTTCCAGAGTATATGGGGATGTACAGAGGGGGATTCAAATACTCAAACAAGGACAATATGAATGGACTCTGGACAAGGACGGTGTGGAAACGTCTGGATTGCATCGACACTGCTGAGGAGCTTCAGTGGAATACCTTCCTTTGTCTACTTTGATTTAGATATGAATACATATGTGAATTAATAATACTTAATTAACAATCATATTCTTTTTGTGTTAACTGTGTAAAGACTTATACTTTCAGTTATGGGAGTTAATATATGGGGACCTCAGGTTTTTTCTTTTTCTTGATGCTTAGGGATATAGGGTCTAGGCAGGGAAAGGGTTTTTCGTTCTCACACTCCATAAAGTTGATATGTTGTTAAAAATAATATTGCAAGAAGCATCTGTTGGAGAAATTGATCTCTTTTTGTTTTTCAAGACTCAATTAAGTCTCATAGGGGGGAATATGTGGTGTATAACATATGTGCATTTGACCATTACAGTTTAAAATAACACTCTAGCAGCTGGAGAGAGGCTCAGTGAACTCTTAAGGGGGAGTAATGATTGATGGGTGTGTAAAGAGTGAACCCTCCTATGGAATTTGACCTCTGACCCAGTGATAGGGGGAGAAGTGATTAGTGTTTATGAAGGGACTGGACCCTTATATGGTATTTAGCAGATACCTAAACATGTCCTATATAAGCTGTGTTTGATGTACAGAGAGACAGAGTGGTTATCGGGCTGGGTCACTCTCCAAGCTGCTGCAGAGCTTGTAATTGATGCTGAATTCCTTGATGTAATAAACTTCTATGATCAAGAACAGTGTCAAGCGGATTTCTTCTCAACACATCATGGCAGCATTATTGTTCGGACACCACACTGTGACCGTCAGTTTACATAGTGATGTCCCCAGGAAGTAATCTCTTGGGGTGAAACACACAATGCCAGTCCGGGCTGTTGGATTCGCTGGCATAATGGGCTTGTAAACCCTCCGTCTCCTACTCCATGAGGGAGCTGTGCACACACTAAACAGCTCTGATGGTGACCTTTCTTGATGTGGTCATCATGGTTGCATACCATGCATTGTCTTTCAGGGAGGACGTGCAACTGCTCCTCTCTTCAGTCAGGCCTGATTCTGATGTGTCCAGGTTTGGGAATGATGACAGTGAGCAGAAACACGCCGCCGTGTTCTCTCAGTCTTTCACCCGTCCAGCTCCTTCTGTTGGTTCTTGGTGTCAGAGCTCGTGTCACCTTGCTTTCCCCTGTAATCAGTGTGTCCGCGGTGAGTGTTTGGGAGATTAGTGGTTCTAGGTGGTCTCAGAGACCTCCACTCCCCTCCCTCCTTAGGAACACAAGGAGGACATATTGCGGTAAGCGTGTCGACTCATTTCCGTTTCCGGTGCTTGTGTGTTGGTACCGTGTTGTGCTGCTCTCGCTAAATAACAGTTACATTTGTTTGATTACAGCAGCCAACTGTTCGCTAAACACTTATTCTTTACAGTAATTTTGCCTAAGCACTCACAGTTCTTTCCATCTTTTAGTGACTGCTGTTCAATCTCATAGTTGTTCTAAAGTTTTGGTAGCTAACGCTGCAGTACTTTAGCTTAGCCGTTAGCGACTTTAGCTTAGCAGCTAGCGATGGCTTCTCCTTCTCCCTCTCTCTCCTACTTTCTCCTGCTCGGTGTGTCAGATGTTTAGTTACTCCTCTGCCTCCTTTAGCGGTAATGGTACGTGTAATAAGTGTAGTTTATTTATAGACATGGAGGCGAGGCTCAGTGATTTAGAAGTCCGGCTCCGCACCTTGGTAGATCAGTCTTTAGCTACTGTAGCTAGCCAGTCCCCGGTAGTCGGTGCGGAACGGCCTGAGTTAGCCTCTGGTAGCCGTCCTACGGCATCCCCTGTGCAGCCAGGAAAGGGGGGGGGCTGGGTGACTGTCCGAAGGAGGAATAGTCGTAAGCATTCAAAGTCCACGGGGCACCATCAACCTGTTCACGTTTCTAACAGATTTTCCCCACTCAGCGACACACCCGCTGAGAAACCAACTCTGATCATTGGCAGCTCCATTTTGAGAAACGTGAAGTTAGCGAAGCCAGCGGCCATAGTTAAGTGCATCCCTGGGGCCAGAGCGGGCGACATTGAGTCTTATTTGAAACTGCTGGC
>NC_060152.1:34763453-34764240 GCF_021292245.1 Micropterus dolomieu | reverse complement strand
CAGACACCATCTCCACATTTAAGAGTAGGCTTAAGACTTTCCTCTTTGATAAAGCTTATAGTTAGGGCTGGCTCAGGTAGTCCTGAACCATCCCTTAGTTATGCTGCTATAGGCCTAGACTGCCGGGGGATTTCCCATGATGCACTGAGCTCCTCTCTCCTCTACTTTCTCTCCCTCTGTATGCAACCTCATCCCATTATTGCATGTTACTAACACAACTTCTCCCCTTTCCGGTAGTCTTGTGCTTTCTCGTCCCTCTCCTCTCTCCTCCTATCACTTCCTGCAGGTGTTTCTGGCTCTGGAGCTGTGGAGTCTGGATCTGTGGTTGCGGGTCACCTGCTGCCCCCGTTTTCCTGCTCGTCACCCTCTGCTGCAACGACTATTGTTACTAGTCCTATTGTTATTATTGTTATTATAATCATTATCATTACGATTGTTATCATTAACACTATTATAAATATCTGTACCATTTTTCATTTAGTCTATAGCAACATCACCTTTACTGTCTGTGTGTATATTGTGTAGGCTGCCTCCCTCCCCTCTCTCTCTCTCCCCCTCTCTCTCCTTCACCCCAACCGGTGGAGGCAGATGGCCGCCCACCCTGAGTCATGGTTCTGCTCGAGGTTTCTGCCTCTTAAAAGGAAGTTTTTCCTTGCCTCTGTCTCCTAGTGCTGCTCTTGGTGGGAACTGTTGGGCTTCTGTAAATAGCATCACAGAGTTCGGTCTAGACCTGCTCTTTTATGAAAAGCGCTGTGAGATAACTGTTGTTGTGATTTGGCGCTATATA
>NC_060152.1:34747198-34763433 GCF_021292245.1 Micropterus dolomieu | reverse complement strand
CTCCCCTTTCTGGTAGTCTTGTGCTTTCTCGTCCCTCTCCTCTCTCCTCCTATCACTTCCTGCAGGTGTTTCTGGCTCTGGAGCTGTGGAGTCTGGATCTGTGGTTGCGGGTCACCTGCTGCCCCCGTGTTCCTGCTCGACACCCTCTGCTGCAACAACTATTGTTGCTAGTCTTATTGTTATTATTGTTATTATAATCATTAACATTACGATTATTATCATTAATACTATTATAAATATCTGTACCATTTTTCATTTAGTCTATAGCAACATCACCTTTACTGTCTGTACGTCTGTGTGTATATTGTGTAGGCTGCCTCTCTCTCTCTCTCTCTCTCTCTTTCTCTTCGCTCTCTCTCTCTCTCCCTCTCTCTCTCCCTCTCTCTCCTTCACCCCAACCGGTCGAGACAGATGGCCGCCCACCCTGAGTCATGGTTCTGCTCGAGGTTTCTGCCTCTTAAAAGGAAGTTTTTCCTTGCCTCTGTCGCCTAGTGCTGCTCTTGGTGGGAACTGTTGGGCTTTTGTAAATAGCATCACAGAGTACGGTCTAGACCTGCTCTTTATGAAAAGCGCTGTGAGATAACTGTTGTTGTGATTTGGCGCTATATAAATAAAATTGAATTGAAAGCTCAGCTCACTCACTGATCTCCATCTCCACCTGGTTTGAGGCCTTTTGGTTGCTCCGGCGTTCGTTAGCAGTGGGCGGCGTGAATCCCAGTGGCTCTTTCTGCCACCTTCACTGCTGTTTCTGTCGTGAACAGTATCTGACACGGGCCGTTCCACCTGCGAGCCCGCCAGTTCTTTCTCCTGAAGTCCTTCACCACGATCCAGTCGTCCGGCTCCAATTCATGCAGTTTCTTCTCCGCGGCCTTCGGGATGGCGTGTTTGACCTGTGAGTGGATTTCAGAAAGCACAGAGGACAAGTTTGCACAATATCTCAACATTTCATCCTCACATTGGCTGCTGTCAGGGAGGTGTCTGTTCACTGGTCTGCCAAACAGGACTTCAAAAGGCCTATCCAAGATCTGTTCATTCCCTGTGACACACTCCCTGTTGATACATGGTCTTTACCGTGTGTCAACTTAGCATAATAAGGAAACAGATACTTAGGCAGGCAGCGCTTCCCCTCAGGCCCACAGCACATTTTGTCAGAAAATGCGCAGCCTGCTTTCTTCCAAACAGCTCTCTCCTGTGGACTCTGTAATTCCTGTAAGTCAGCTGTAGGAGTCAATGGCAGTCAGTTGTTAGTGTGAGCGTCACATTTACACACAGAAACCATTTTGGGCAACAGCACAGCATCAAGGAGTTCAGCAACCAGTTTGTGATGAGCGACAGGTTTGCCTGTGCCCGTTCGCCCACAATCTCCTAAAATCATGAATAACACCCCAAGAATAACGGCTGTCTGTAAAAATATTTCCAGTTTTGTCCTCTGCATATTTACATGCTTCTGTCAGTGCAGCTAGCTCTGCTGCTTGTGCAGAATAGTTTGAAGGAAGCGCTTTTGCCAAAATTGTCTCATGCAAAGTTGTTCCTACAAAACCTGCTCAATTTTTACCAGTTGCAAACAACTCCATGTCTGGGTTTGTTAGAGGCAGGGCCGTGCAGAGACCTTTAGAAGGGCAGGTGCTCAAAGTATAAAAGGGGCTCATGGAACAAGGATTTAAATAGGGCTGTTCTCAAAATATCGATACAGAAATATATTATGTATTCCTTGATTATATGCGTATACTGAAATGCTGTGACACAGTTTTGAAAAAGAAACAGGGAATACCCAGATCTAGCTTTAAAACGGTGGGCTGACAGAACTGAAGGGAACAGTTGCTGCTGATACTACTGGAGGTGATCTGTGACTAGAGATATTATAACAAACATAGGAGATATATTAGCTGATTACACAAATATGTGACCAAGACGAGATGTAAAGATTGCTGACGGTGTTTGGCTCACAGTGAATGAATTAAATTTGTCATTGACAAAAGGGCACAAGGGCAGGTGCTCAAGCACCCATTGCACCCCCCCTGCACGTGCATGGTTAGAGGAGTCTCCTGCAAGTCTGCTCTTGGAGAGCAGCCTTCTGTTATCACTGCAACACACTCATCTGGAGTTGGGAGGAGAGTCACGGGATTTAGTCCAGTGCATCTGTTAATACTGATGTTAGACGTCTCAAGATTGATTGTTTTGGCTTCAGGAACCTTCCCGACCACTTTCAAAAGGGCTCAGGTTACACCCTTGCTCAAAAAGCCCTCACTTGACCCAACTCAAGTTGGGAACTATCGACCAGTGTCTCTTCTACCTTTTCTATCCAAAACTATTGAACGGGCAGTATTCAAACAGGTCTCAGAATTCCTCTCAGGGAATGACCTCCTAGATCCATATCAGTCTGGTTTTAAAGTGCTCACTCTAATGAATCGGCTCTTCTGTCTGTAACAGAAGCCCTAAGGTCAGCTAAAGCTGCAGCCCAATCCTCAGTTCTTATCCTGCTTGACCTATAAGCTGCTTTTGACACAGTCAGCCACAGGATTCTGCTATCTGCTCTCTCAGCAACGGGCATCTCGAGTAAAGCACTCCTGTGGTTCAATCCTACCTCTCGGGGCGTTCCTATAATGTTTTGTGGCAAGGACCATTATCCTCCTCCCACTGCCTCCCCACAGGGGGGCCCCAAGCCTCAGTGCTTGGAAAGATCGGAATTTCAAAAAGTAATGGAAGTTAAGAGAGCGTATACGTTTAGTTTCAAGAGAGTTTTTAGTAGCGAAGAGTAAGACAAAAGACAACAAGGCCCTTTTATTTGACTTCATTAGGAAGCCTAGTGGTGACGTCAATTTGGGAGTGGGTCTCAGGGGAAGTCACCTAAGGTGTTAACTTTTTGGGATAAAGAAATATACGTTGCGCGTATTTCCCTTTAATCTCTCTCTCCACAATATCGACATTTGGAAAAATACTCAGTTCTAAACATTCGGATAAAGACAATTAAAATGGAAAAAGGTTATAATGGTTATATAAAACGTAACAAAGCTTTATTACCTGTCCTCAGTAAACTTGCTGGTTACTGGTTTTAACTCAAGAGACAATTTAGATTGCAAAATTTTGTTTATTCAATTACATGGTGATAGTTAGCGATCCTGTCAGTGTAAGCCGAGTTTTAAACAGTAGACATTCCACTTTAACTGAGAGGCTGGTGATGCACACGAGCGTATCAATGGATATTTTAGTAGGAAATTGTATATGAAACATTTAACTAAAGCATTAGTTAATAGTACACAGACAGTGATTACTAGAGAATAACAGGGAGGAATTAAGACAAAACAAAAAGAGGTTAGAGAACTTCTTCAAGATTACTTTCTTATGGGTCTGCTAGTCTTCAAACATCACTAAAGGAGAACAACAGGGTCATTACTACTAAACTCAGAGGCAAACACTGCTGATCACTTAGCAAGGTTATTATTTAAACAGAACAAACACAGTTATAATGGAACCTTGCCTGGTTCGAGAAACGGGGTTGTTTTGGTCTCTTTTCTTTGCATTCCTGGCTTTTCGCATCGGCTATCAGAGAATGAAATGGTGGTTTATGGCTCAGCTGTTCTGTGGAGAGAAAAGAGTCAGATTGAGGCTGGAGGTGAACTGCGGGAGGGAGAAGGGGTCAGATCGCCCCCTTTCCTGTCCTGTGGACTGTCTTTAGTGAATGAATGAATGAAGCCTTTATTTGTCCCACAGTGGGGACATTGCAAGAAATTAGAGTAAGCCTCCAATAACGCAGCTGTATTCAGCGCCGCCACTCGCTTCCCAGAAAAGAATTAATGCAGACAGCAACATACATGACATAACAACATACAATACATAATAATACACAAGACACAATACATGCGGTCACATGATGGGATTTTTTGAGGTGACTTGTAAGGAAGAGAATTAAAGAGGGCGTTTACGAGGCAGTCAGTTCGGGGGGGTGTGTATGGTGTAAGATATTGAGTCTGTGTTTGTGAAGTATGAGGCTTCAGACTGACTCTGTTGAAAAGAAAAGTTCAGTTCATTGGCCTTGTCCTTGAGGAGAGAGAAACCAGTGCGCAGGAGAAGATAGGAAGGCCAGCTGCAAGTTGTTCTCCCGCTCAGGTGGAGGAGGGGGAGGGAAGAGACACTGAGACAATAATTTTTTATCCAATTTAGGTTGATTCGGTAAAATTTATCCGGATCAGTGTCCTTCAATCGCTCTCATCCTCAGCGTCATACGTGCATCCAGTTCATGTAGTCATTTTGACATTTCTTCTAATTTCATTGTCAGACCAGAGGTTACTCTCAGCAGCTCACCAGATGGTGTCGACCCTCCTCTGCGCTTCCACAGACCGGTCTGAGATGTTAGGAAACAGTTCACCGTTCTGATCGGCCCTTTGATGTAAAACCTTCAGCTTGTCGTTCCCCCCATTTAAGCACTCTTTAAGTTCCCCAGACAGCTTTTGGGTAAATTCGCTGGCGGCTGTCTTACCAATTTTACGATATATTAGGGAGATTCCAAGCCCGATAATCAGGAAGCCCACTAACAAAATTCCAATTATCCATAAATCTTCAATGTCCTCCACAGATAAAACATCCAAGCAAACCGTTTGCCAGGTCTCCCACGAGTCGCGAGCGTAGCCTGCAGCGCTCGCGACACCTTTACGGCTGGAAAGGTTCACTAAGGCTCTTTGAATACACAATCCTTGAGTCTCTGCCCGTCCTTAACAAACACCAGGCGATGTCTCTGGTTTTTGCATGTGAAAAGGTCAACTCTCGGGGAGGGAAACTTCCCTCCCTCTTTTGACACCATCTGACCTTCTTTGAAGTGCGTCTGGTTGAGTTCACAACACACAGATCAGTAGAAGTTACAGTGCAGTGATTTGATTTAATTAAAAGCAGAAAAGTCTTCAGTCTTGATTTATAAGAACTGACAGTTTCAGCAGACCTGCAGTTATCTGGGAGTTTGTTCCAGATATACGGAGCATAAAAACTGAACGCTGCTTCTCCTTGTTTAGTTTTGACTCTGGGGACAGAAAGCAGACCTGATCCCAGATTTAGATAAAATACAGAGCCAGGGTGGGGGTAAATAAACAGAGAAAAACAATCCTAGATGAAAGTGAAATTAAAGTCACAAAAAATCAAAAGCACTCTGGAGTTTTCTTCTGAATTGGCCCAGTCAGAGTTTGTCCGCCCTGAGTTCACTCTGAGCAGGTTGAACTCCCTTCGTAGTGCAGCCCACGGGTGTTTTCATCTGTTTGTACCTGCGTGTTCGTACCTGTGGATATTTCTTTAAAGCTGCTAATATCATTTGGATTTTCCCCTTTTAGTTTCACCTCGTGTGGACGGTTTATTATTTTGCTTTGACTCAGCCACTCTCAGTGCTCGCTTTTAGTTTGACATTAAATCTTGAGAACTGTACCCGCTCTGCTCCTGGATCCTCAACCTGTCACTCACATCCCCCGCCCTGACATTAACGTCGTCTGAAACCCAGTTTCACTTTTGTAAATCTTTATTATCTATTTGTGAAAATATAAAACAGTGAGAGGTGAAATAAAAGGTTGGAAGTTTCCCCTTAGCTGCTGAATCTGAAGCTAACTTCAGCGTCATACACATGATGTTTGTTTACTGATTATACTGAAGGTGGACGGTAAGTTAGCTACGTGCTTTAGTGATCCGGTGTGTCTCAGGAAGCTGTTGTTTCGTTGTGGGTTTATTTATCTGGGACAGTGCAGCTATTCTACAATAACATAATAACGTTGCAGTGGAAATGAGAGAGACGATAAACTGGAGGAAGGGTAACAACTACTAACCTTAAACTAACAACACAATCAGCCGAGGCAGGTTTATTTGTAACTGCATAGTTCACTGTGCTTTACGCAGAAGAAGATACAAGAGAAACACTGGGGGATATAAAAAGAGTAAAATAAGAGTAAAACAGAACAAGATAACTGTATAAAACATTACAAACAGGTACTGTATAACACAGCAGGTAGTTAAGAATAAACATCTGAGTAGTATCTTTGGTTTTATAAATGCTGTATGTGTTTCCAGAAGTAGAGAGTTCAGAAAGACTGGACGTGTCAAGTGTCCAAAGTTCACCAAACGTGACTCTGCAGCAACACACCCGCCACGCGTGAGGCCGACAGGATGAACGCTTCTCGACATAATCGAAATACAAACGCACTCAGAGATTCCTGCCTTCATTAGAGAGACGTGCAGAAAAGTAGAACCCTTTTTTCACCATTTAATCTTTAAAGCTTTGAGCTTTAAATATTCTGATCCAAGGCTCCGTGTTTTGACGGCTGCAGCTAGCTGAGCGCCAGAGCTGAGCTGAGGAGGCCTGACGGGGAACACGGACCGGCACCGAACGCATCCTCAGAGACAGACAGAGGCCAGTTTGCAGCTCAGACCAGGACTCTGACTCCAGAGACGACAAAGACACTCGGGGTTCAGGAGGGGACAGGAGAGACGTCAAACGGCGAGAGGGAGGTCGGCCATCAGAGAGGCAGCGACAGCATGTGGAGCCAGAATATTTTCACTTCACTGAATTTAAGGTGTATTTCCACAGAACCAGAGCTGGTGACTGTTGGATCAGAGGAACGACTAACCAAGACGGTTTTATTTAGTTTCTGTGGAGCATAGGTGTCATTTACACTGGGGACATGTCCCCAACACTTTTTGAAAGAATTTGTTCAACGTTTTCTGAAAATTAGCTTGCAACAAGAAATGTTAAATAACAAGTAAACCTTTCTCTATGAGAAAGTTGCCCCCGGCCACATGAATTTTGTTTCCCTTTCATATGAATAAAGACATTTCCACCATAAGTTGGTGCAGAAAATGTCTCTAGACTGCAGGAATCCAAGAGTTTAATGCTCTAAATCTTTCGGAGGGAGCACCCCACATTCAAATGGCCTGTTCCATCAATGAATACTTCTTCTAAATAGCACTGGAGTATCTTGTTGTCTTGTTCTCGTGGCTCCAATATTGTGCATTACCATGTGTCGTGGACTAAGTGTTTGTCCACACCCCTATTCTGAACCCTTAAATGTCCCCACCACTTTTCAGCACAAAGTGACGCCTTTGCTGAGGAGTTTGAATAAAGTGTGTTTTTACGGCGAGTTAACGAGCCGATTAGTTCAATGAAGAGTTGAATTCAGAAGGTGCAACGTTCTGTTTGATGAGGAAAATAAGTGCAGGAATATTTCCTTTCTTGTCATTTTGTGAGTTTATTTATGAGACTAAAGAAGCTCAGAGAGCTCCCAGCTGAAACTACAGGGGAGGCTAGTTAGTTCATTTTTTGAATGTGCACTTTTTTAATGAAACTGTTAACTGAAACTGCCAAAACAGGTAAACAGTGGAGTAAATCTACACTCAGCATGTTTGAGGTAAATCTAGAGTCATTCCTGCTGTAAAACAGGGACCAACACCAAAAACTCCAAGATGGCGCTGAGTATAGCTGCCTCGGTGTTCGGTGCGCTTTGTTTTGTTTTGTTTTTGTGTGTTAATTCAGTTTTCAGCTGTGATTCCCGGGGCTCTTTCACCAGGGAGGAGCTCGTGAACATCAGGGGAACAACTCCAGCGGATTTAATTCCAACTTTTCTTGCGTCATCAGTGGAATTACTGGACATTTTGGTGAAGGGCTCGCTCGCTCGTTCACGCTGTGAAGCGCCGCAGGAGAGGGAAAAGAGCCGGGTCGCTTGGGCGGCAAAGTTTGTTTTTTCAGCAAGACTGGGTGGTTTTGAGTGTAGAGCTTCATCTACACCATGAAGCGTTTGGATTTGTGAGAAAAAGCGGCATCACTTCAAGAAATGTGTTTAAGCAATCGAATCTGTCGTAATAATAAGTAATTGCATATTTATTAGAATGTTTTGTAATAATTACTGTGAATTAACTGTCAATTTAACATTTAAACCCATAAACAAAGATATATACAAATTCCTTAGTCCTTGCCAAAAAACATTTGCTGAGAGCTGCACAGTGTACTGATGTGGAAAAACTTAGGTCCTAAAGAGGAGCAAGGAGAGAAAGCTGAACTCTCTTTAACTGTTCAGCTATGGAAATGTTTAAGATAGCCTAAGCATGTGAAGTCGACCTGTGAACCTGAGAATCATGTTGAAATCAAAGTTTAAAAGGTTTGTGTGTTTCAAGCTTTTCTGGGAAATGAGGGTTCTCAAGGGGATATGTAAATGTAAATGCTCCGTACTTGTATAGCGCCTTTCTAGTCTTTTCGACCACTCAAAGCGCTTTTACACTACATCTGCATTCACCAGTCACACACATTCATACACAGAGCCTAAGTGCTCAAACGGAAACTAACATTCACACTCATTCATACACTGGCGGAACAGCCGCCAGGGGCAATTCGGGGTTCAGTATCTTGCCCAAGGACACGCAACCAGGGGGAGCCAGGGATTGAACCGCCGACATTCCGGTTAACGGCCAACCCGCTCTACCCCCTGAGCCACAGCCGCCCCCGGATATTAGATTAATGACTTGTTTTGTTGAACTTTAATACAATGGAGAAGTACCTGGAACACCAGAAGAATGATGATGCAGTGTAGAAGCAAGCCGGTTGCCCACGTGGCTGCAGTTTTTAGGGGTTTATATTTTAGAAACATGGAGTGGCCGGTCGACTTCATTCCAGAGGGAATGAGTCTCAACTGGGTCAGTTATCTCTCTTTAAGAACTTGGAATAATTGTCAAATATAATTTAATATCAATATAATGTTATTCTAGTAG
This sequence comes from Micropterus dolomieu, assembly GCF_021292245.1. NCBI lineage: Eukaryota > Metazoa > Chordata > Actinopteri > Centrarchiformes > Centrarchidae > Micropterus > Micropterus dolomieu. The sequence goes on along the minus strand of NC_060152.1, from coordinate 34,754,706 downwards.
GCTAATCTGAGTGAATTTGAGGCATGTTTGTATGATGCATCAAATTTATTGATATTGATTCAACTTGTAATATTTTGACGAATGAAAAACGGATGAATGTTGTTGACCATGCTGCTGAAATACAAGCACATTTCCTGCAACGCACATAGACACATACGTAGTCTTATTGCTGAGAAATGTAGGACATTTGCCGTCATTTTTTGGTTTTGGATACAGGCTGTTTTCAAAATGTGCTACTAGAAAGTGTTTTGCAGTGATTTGGAGGAACTTTGGAGAAAGTGGTCATTGGATGTATTTTTACGGAAGCCCTAAGCGGCCATCGATTTATGTCTTTATTTTACTCCATTTTCCAGTGATAACGGGATCATTTTCTCATAATCTCGAGATAACGACTGTTGTTTTCTCGTGATCTTGAGATAACTAAACAGTAGTTTACACTGTTAACACAGGGGTTGGCAAGAACCTTTCTTAATGGTAATTTCAAGGTGGTTTCAATGTTACTGATAAGCTCAGTTTGTAAGGCACAGAACTCGTAGCCTTAAGATTGTGAGTTTGATCCTCATGGAAAACTTTTTCATATTCTTCTCCAACAAAGTTGTTATGAAGGTGACTGATTCACATGCTCACAATTAATCACGTAGTGGAGTGTGCGCATCCCGGCGATTGGTGCACATTCATCAACCTATGGACTTCCGTAGGTTTCGCCATCATTCCCAGGCAGAGGAAATTCCTCCGCTTCTCATTCAGGGGAATCCATTTAACTACACGACGGCTATTTCAGAACCTGTGAAATAGCCATCGGGAAATGTGTGGCTGGATTCCCCTGAATCTCTTCATAACAACTTTCTTGAAGAGAATGATTAAAAACACAAAGAAGAATAAAACACTTGGCAGAGAGCAGGGGCCAAACCTGCAACCCTTAGGATGCAAGTCCTCTACCAACTGAGCTAACTACTGACTCAGCAATTTGCCACGAAACGCACCGGCAGACCCCTGTATTCAGCTATGGTTCGCTATCTCGAGATCACGAGATAACTATCCCATTATCACGGGAAAACAGAGTAAAATAAAGATATGAATCGATGGCCGCTTAGGGCTTCCGTACATTCTGTGTAAAACCAGTTTGGTCCACATACACTGCGTTTCTCCGACTGAGTTTTCACCAACGCTTAGCGTTAGCGATTGATAAAAACCTCTAACTGCATCAAACTCAAAGAAGCACAGGACCACACACTGGCAGATAACACAATGTCTCTCTGCGCTGGATGAAGCAGCTGTACAGAGTCCCTTTCAAAATGAACTTACATCATGCAAAACACCTGAGAAATACACATTCGGGCCCCTGTGTGGAGTTTTACTGTGCAAGAATTGTTTGCTTTTACAAGACAGTAAGTGTGCAGTTTTGCTAAAATAGCCTATAGTTTCAAAAATTTAAATCAGAGTAAGCTTTAGGTTTGAAGCTATATTCTATTCTAAAATGTGTTTTTAAGAAAAATTGCGTCTGTCTCCTCTGACAGGTCAGATATCAGGAGCCCATTGTTCTCTGTGTGTCCTACAGGTGATCATTAAAGGTTAAGTCAGTGATATTTATGGGTTTAAACTGATCTCCTAATGAGTGTTATGTCTCACAGCCTGAGGTCTCCTCCTCCTCTGAGACATATAAGTAGCTTTTAAAACTCATCAGTCATGTTCCTTCATCACCATGAACAAAAACTGTAGTTTATTCTGACTCAGGTCACCGTCCTGCTGCCCCAAACACTCCCTACAGCACCACATGTGGATTCATCCACCACAGAAAGTAGTCCCCAACAGATGCTCGATTTCCTCCTGTTTGTCTGTTTGAGGAAATTACTGAGCTTTTCACGAAACTGTATATCTGTGAGGAGTTTAGAAAGATTTACATCTGATAATAAACATGACGGTCTTTGGTCCAGGGCCCGTTTAATGCCGCGTTTCAGTGCCCATCTTTAAATAACATTAGTTTTCTTATTCAACGCATTTCAGGTTAAATCAGATTTGACAGACCACGCCACCGTGATATGGATTTAGGATATTTTATTGTATGGAAGGAGTAGAGCCGAGATTATATGCCAGAATGTGTTGGGGATCCGGACGGAAGGAAGACGATTGAGGGGGGAGTGACGGATGAGGGAATGGAAAGGTGAGGGTTGAGGGGAGGGACGGATGGGAAGAATGGATCGGAGTCAGCCGGTAAGCAGGAGATGCAGGTGAGCCGTCTCTTCATGTGCTCTGCAGCGGACTTCAAATGGAAAGATGTTTCAGATATTGTTCGGTCAGCTGCGGAGGTTGATAAGATGTGCTGGAAAAGACCCCATTCTGAACTGAGAGTTTTTTAGGGGCCACAAGTCAAAAGAGTTGAACAGGTTGGGAAAGGCTAGACTGCTGGTCTTGTTGCGACTGAGGTAGAATATATGATTGTTAGGAGAACAGACGGAAATGCCGACATAGTTGTGTTTTGATAAGGATAGTAATTGAGAGTACGAAGACGAAGAAATCCGGTGGGAACATGAATTTGCGTACAGAAACAGCCTGTTTGAAAACGGGTTGGAGGTTGATGTCAATATCTGGATTTCTGAAACAAGGAATGAGAAACCATTGGCTGTGGTGACCTGGGATGCGGGACCTTAGAACCGGGATGAACCTCCGTGTGCACTGTGTCATGGCTGGACGGTGTGGCTACCCTTTTAAATGATGGCATGATGATGCTATTGTCTGATTGATTGTGTTGATATTCTGGATTGTTCGTGCCCCCAAAATGGCTACAATGATTGCTGGGTACACGTAGCGCCTGGTGGAGGAAGGAGCGGGAGGTGAGCCGTACGCCTGGAGACGACCTGTGACGAAAGAACGTGAGAATCTGTGAGTATTGTCCGATGCCAAGAAGTGGAAATGCAACATAAAGCCAAGCGGGATAAGTGAATATGTGTAGGGATGAAGTTAACGGATTCATCTGTTTAGGTAGTTTAAAGCATGGGGAAAAAAGAGTGGATGGATGAGAGAGGATACGCGGGACAACAGTTTGGACCGGCGGTGAGGGAAGCCTGGGGAAAGGGGGTGTTTGATTGTTCCCATATGCATCCTGCCTGGTAGGCAGCACGCTTTAAACGGGGAATGGTATGTTCTGACTTTTCTAGTCTTCCGACCACTCAAAGCACTTTTACACTGCATCACATTCACCCATTCAAACACATTCATACACTACCTGATCAGAACAGAAACTACTCACACACATTCACACCGACTGAACGGCCACCGGGGGCAATTTGGGGTTCAGACTGGAAACACAAGGAGTTTCATAGTTAGACTTGGTCTCACCGGTGTAGATTACAAGAATAATTGGGAGTTCATTGATGGCTTGAAAGAGAGGAACATTGGTGATCATTTCATTATGTTGGGAAAGTAGTCTGACCGTCCTTGATAGGCCTTCATCTCAGCACAGTTGGTTCCTACTCCCAGACTGGTTGTGCTCTCTGTATGTTTGTCTGACCTTTTGCAAAGAATAAAAGACCTCTGGGTTGAACTCTTTATTTGACAAGACTCACTTAAGGTTTCATTCCCGTTACACTGCTGACAATGTAGCCTGGCCGTCGCTGCTCATGCCTCGTTCAGAGCTCAGTAAGCAGATTTTTCAGTAAGCAGATCTTGATTTTTGCAAGGCTGACAGGTTTTATCAACAACAGGCCCTAATGAGTGTTTGTGCCAGTTTTGGTACTTCTTTCCACTTGTGAAAGATTTTCCTGCAAAAATGCAATTGGCTCTGCTATAAAGTACCAATTTATAATATGCTATGTTTTCTTAACGCAGAAATATGCATATTATGTTTTATACGTGTACTAAAGTAAAATATCAGCTAGCAAAGATCCGTCTCTATAAAGTTACAGTTACACTATTTTGTATGTTTCCCGGTACAGAATTGAACAAATATAACAAATGAAACAAGCCATTGTCTCTTAATGTTTATTAGGGATTTATTACGTCTGGCCAGTCCACATATTGGGGCGGCTGTGGCTCAGGAGGTAGAGGGTTGCCTGTTAATCGGATGTCATGTTGAAGTGTCCTTGGGCAAGATACTGAACCCTGAATTGCCCCAGGGGCTGTTCCACCAGTGTATAAATGTGTGTGAATGGTGAATACAGATGTAGAGTAAAAGCGCTTTGAGTGGTCGAGAAGACTAGAAAGGCGCATTTACATGTGAACGGAGAGGCATGAGCCAAAACCTTCACGCACTAAATGTTCTGACCACGTGGAACACTTGAGAACTCCAAGCAGTCTGTCCCTGTAGCTCGGTGAGGGATCCGATTTACAGCCCAGAGAGTTCGATCCTTTTGGGGGCAACAACTTCCAAAGTTAAGAGTTGTTAGTTTGGACGAAACAAAAGATGATTAGACGTCAGCCTGGACTCTGATGAACAGTTTTTCATGTTTCATTTGGATAATTTCTAGAGTTATCTGAGTGTAAAATCCTGTTTTTGAGCTTTTAGCTGTGACTGTTTGTAACTGTGTGAATATGAACAGGCTGTTTCTGACTCAGCGCTACATAAAGTTTGAACAGAATATAAATGATTATTAATATTCGCTGCTGATGTTTTTTATCATGTGATGCTCTTACCAGAGACTGTGACTCTCACTCCTGGCTGAAAAGTAAAATGTCCTCTTCTGTCATGTTGTTTAACAGGAAGCCCCAGGGAACCTTTTTGTCCCAAAGTGCCATCCTTAGGTTTTTAATGAGCTGATTAAACTTTCTTCTTGTTCAAATGATCAAACTGCAGCAGAGCTGATAAAGACACCGACTGACTGTGAAACTCAGAGGCTGCTTTTACATCTTGAAGATTTTAACCTGACTTCCCCGTCTTTTAACTTGCTTTAACTTGTTAAGTCAAACATGGACGTGGTCTCTGTGAAGGTGGAACAGGAAACCCAGAGTTTCCTTCATCTCAGGCTTAACAAACTCAGAGTTTAAACTAATCCTGCTTTCTGAAACGGGCCCTGGTGAACCAGTCTGAGCTAAAAGAAGCCACGAACCAGCTGCAGCCGCAGTTTTCTGTCCCTACGAGTCATTTTTACACCAAAATAAGTGAAAATAGGGCCCAGGTTTAAATATACAGAAATGATCTTTTAATCACAGCTTTCCTGTTAAACCATTCTGACAGTTCATTTAGTTCAGATCCTCATGAGTGATGAGATTGTTGTATTCCTTTCCTGTCTGGCTATTGCTTGTGTCTGTCTCACCTCTTCTTGGGCCTGTTAGAATAATCTTTATCAAAGAGTGACCGAGTCTTTTTCAATGAAGGTTTTACTTGCAGCAAGGAGTCAATACATGCACTACAGTGAGTACAGAACTGACTGTTTTGAAACAGGTGCTTCCACTTGCTGTTTTCCAGGTCATTACAAAGTCGCTGAATCTTTATCTGTGTCACATGTTACTGGGATCCAGGCAGGAACATTACACCATGTCTCTCACCTGTAGACGTTTCCCAGCTCTATGCACCAGTTCCTGTTTTATAAGTTCACTGAGAGTGTTACACGCTTCTCCTTTTCTACTTTTAGACGAACCTGCAACAGTTTAAAACACTTAAGCACATTTTTCTAACAGGGCCTAAAAAGGGTCGGACCACAAGGGAGAATTTTATTTCAGGGACAAGATCCCCGATGAGAAATCCTTCATCCGCCATGACTCCATCACCTTCCTCAGGTGGAGACAGGATCCCTGATTCTCTTGTTGTCTCCTTGTCAGGCACCGAACCTGTATACAGAGAGAGATGCCAGCCTGGTCCTCATCATATTCACACCACTCAGAAGTTCAGGTTTCTTTGCAGTGAGAGTAGATTTCAGAGCTGAGAACTTTCTGTACAGTCTAATTTACAGTTATAATTTATCTTGAAGGCCACATTGGAAGTAGATAGTTTGCCCAGACACGTCCTGTTCAGGAAACCTAAGACGTCAAAGAAACAGGAAAAACTGGTCAATGATTGCCACTTTAGGAGTGCTGGAATTTAGTCACTGTGCCTGACTCCACCCTACCGTGTTTTCTGCAGTAGTATTTATTTATTTCATTTAAAAGGGACAGCGTACAGTAAAACATAAACTAATTCACATCTGCAGTCCTATTGGCAAGTCATGGTTAATAACAATACAATAATAAATACATTTGCTAAGGCTGACTAGTTCATTGGAATGTCACAGAGGTCACGACATCGCCAAACAGCCAGTCATATCGCAACGTCCACCAAAACAATCGCAACACGACCCCGAGCCACATCGCTCCGCCCTGGCACAAACCAACAGCACACAAAGTTACATAAACACGTACAAGACGTACAATGTGAACTACTCACAATGAAAATAACAAACATTGTGTTAGTGGTATTTGTTTTGGCAGAAAATTGTGTCCTCTTACATTTAATCTTTTATGAATGTTCTTTTACTATTGTTATTACTAATTTTGTTATGGCTTAGAGATATCAATTCAATTCAATTCAAATTAGCTTTATTAGCATGAATGTAATAACAATATTGCCAAAGCATCATATATACAACATAAGAACAATCAGCCCCATACATTTCATTAAACAAGTAATTCAAGCATAAAGTAATCAAAGCGTGTGTGTGTGTGTGTGTTAAAAAATAAAAATATATATAGAAAAATAAAATAAGTAAATAAAACAGTAACGTGTGTGCGTATATATTAATAGACAAAATAATAATAATTTTAAAAAGAATTAATTGATTAAAAAATAATAAATAACAAAAAATAGAAAAAAGAAATCAGTATCAAATGTAAAAACAAAACAAGTACTAAAATATCAAATGATCAAAATAATAATAATTTGAAAATCTGTACAATTATTTATCAGTCTGAGGTTCTACTGGTTGTCCTCACTTCTTGGCATGAGGAGACATATTTTGTAGCAATTATTTCACATTTGGGCATTTCTCCCAGTAAATAGGGGAGTTTCTGTGTTTCTGATATGAATTCGAATTAGGGGTATATTTGGGAAATATTTGTTGGGAGATATTTGTTTTTGTGTTTTATATTTGGGGCATAACGTTAGAAAGTGAAGCTCTGTCTCTACCTGTCCCCTGTCACACTGGGAGCAGAGTCTCTCCTCTTGTGGTAGCCAGCTCTGTCTCTACCTGTCCTCTGAGTCTCTACCTGTCCTCTGAGTCTCTACCTGTCCTCTGTCTCTACCTGTCCCCTGTCTCTACCTGTCCTCTGAGTCTCTACCTGTCCTCTGAGTCTCTACCTGTCCTCTGTCTCTACCTGTCCCCTGTCACACTGGGAGCAGAGTCTCTCCTCTTGTGGTAGCCAGCTCTGTCTCTACCTGTCCTCTGAGTCTCTACCTGTCCTCTGAGTCTCTACCTGTCCTCTGTCTCTACCTGTCCCCTGTCACACTGGGAGCAGAGTCTCTCCTCTTGTGGTAGCCAGCTCTGTCTCTACCTGTCCTCTGAGTCTCTACCTGTCCTCTGAGTCTCTACCTGTCCTCTGTC
>NC_060152.1:34728381-34747098 GCF_021292245.1 Micropterus dolomieu | reverse complement strand
CTGTTGTGTCAGTTTTTGATGGTAAAGGCAAGTATGATATTTAAGAGAAAAGACGAAGTAAGGAGGTGATTGGGGTGGATAGAGGGCCAGAACCCGGACCTTGAAGCAGGAGAACAGGGTTTGTGTCCCGTGTGAAACAAAACATGTTTTTATTTAGGCGAGTGAGGTAAATTGACATTAACGTTAGTTAACTTAAGTCTTAATTGACATACATAGCTATTTTAACCCAAACCAAGATCTTTTCCTAACCTTAACCAAGTAGTTTTGTTGTCTAAACCCAACCAAGTACTTTCTGTGCCTAAACCTAACGAAACTGCAACGTTTCACGACTTTAATTATGCGCGTTTCAACATGGCAATGTATCGAAACGTTACGTTTTATCTTGAAAGTGTAACCGGATATTGCATATTTATTGTTGCTAAGCGTTGCTAACTTGACTGTGGATCCCTAAACGTCAATAATTGATGCAAAAGGGCTACCCAGGTCTTTAAAAAGCGACGACAAAGGGCCTTGACCATGCGTCAGACATTTGACGAGTAGGGAGTGAGACTGTGTTGGTTTAGCAGCTCAAACCTTCCACTGTCAGATATTTTATGACAAATATAATTACATCTGTTTGTCTATATGCTGTTACATGTCTTATGCTGGTAACTCGTATTGTGTAAAGCAGCTTGACCTCTGGTGTTTACCAGTTTGAGGAAACAGAGGGAGCCACTCCACTCAAGCCTGCGTTGCTCATTCATAAAAACATCACCGCCCTGACAACACAGTGCACTAGGCCACTAGAGGGTGCACTTTAGACCAAAAACAAACCGAGGCAACATGACTGAGGAGAGTCTTCTGCCTTCTTTGTTAGGGTGTCACTCATAATTCCACGCCCCTCTCAGTTGAAGCCACGCCCCCTTCGCAAAATCAGGGCCAAAAGTCTGGAACTAAAAAAAACTGATCTGAAACTGAAAAACTAAGATTTGAAGGTGAAAAAAATTGCTTTGATTCGCAAAACGTTAAAAAAACTTTTTATAAAAGTGAAAAATTAAAATTAATAATTTATTCAAAATAATTTAAATCAACATTTTTTGTAAACTGACATCTGGCACTCTGAAGTGAATCATTGCAGATGGTGTCTGGACTGAGTGGTGTGAATATGATCTTCTCTGTGGACTATTGCATAGTGTTCCTGCCTTCCCTCTCAAGGATCTGGGTTCAAGTCCACCTGCAGGATAACATGAGTTTAGTTTATGTTCATAATTCTGATCATTTAAAATAACACAGCTGACAGGAGATGCAAAGATATTCAGCTCTGGTTTAATTTCTTACAAAGGAAACTGGACCAAGTCCTCCTGGTTCTCACTTCCTCCCTGAAATGTTCGTTCTCAAGGTGGAGCAGCAACTTCACACGTGTTCGATGTTACAGATTTACATGTTGAACCATCATCACAACATGGACGTGTTTCCAAAGAGGGAAGCCGGGATTCAGTCCTTCCACCTTGGATCCAGATGGATCCAGATTATCAGGTCCCCTAAGTGCTTCTCCTGCAGAGCGATTCAAAGCCGCTGTTCTAACGCTGGAGCTTCAGAGGGTTTAAATCTAAAAACTGCAGCTTTAGACTGAAAGAGCTGCATTCTGGTCCTCAGGTGTTTTGGGTCTCACAGCATCATACCCCCTCCCGCAGATGAGCCAGCTGGGGCTAACCCGACCCTGGCTTGTGTCCCAGCAGCATCCGGATCCAGAACCACCTGGAGGCCCTCTCTGCAGCCTCCACGGTGACCTTGATGGCTTTGCTCTTTGTAGCCCCAGTGATGCCCAGTGGGGTTCAGACTTTGCACAAAGAGCGGGCAGCAGAACCTCTACACCCTGCTTCAATGGGCTCACAGCGAGCCTTCCGGCGTCTCCTCCGGCACTGGTCCACCAGCTCCTGGTACTTGGACAGCTTACACTCGTTTGCCTCTTTGATATTCCCAGGAAAGAGACCGTTCTCATCTCAGGGCGTCTAATACTAACGCTTTCAGAAAAAGTGACAAAACGTAGAACAGGCCGGAAGTACTAGCTGCGTTCATGTTAAACAACCATCAGACATGTTAGTACCTAAACCTAAGTCACTGACTTTATGTATGCTGCCAAAACATCTGCTTCACCAACCAAATGATTAGAAGCTCCAAAGCCAGGAAGTCCATCATCCAGAGTTTCCTCTCCAGACTGATGGAGATGGATCTTCTGCAGGTTCCTCCCTCAGTCTGATCTTCTTCCTCTCTCTGGTTGTTAGACATCGTCAGTACTGAAGATGGTCCAGTGGGGAAGAACGCCGACCGGCGACCTGGAGACGTGGGTTCAAACCTCGGCTCAGCCCGTCTGAGGTACGTGATAAATGTGTCTGTGTGTGTTTGTCTGTGTTCAATAAACCTAAAAAACTTCAAACAAAACTCCGAAACCAACAAAAAACCTTCAAATCGCTTGCGTACATTTCCCATCGTGAATTTCCGCCGTCATCTGACTTCAACACAGCCGACCCTCAAGGACCAACGAACAGGTAAGTCCAGCTAGCTGGCTCTCTCTCTTATTCCTGGATTTGTTTATTTTGAAATCTCTTGTCCATCATTTTACTTTTATACATTCTTTGTTTGGTATAATACAAAATACTACTTTAAAACATTATCTCTCTCTTTGGACTTTTTTTTATTTTACCTGGTATGACCTGGCTCAGAAGGCCACAACAAAAGGGAGACACTCCATAAACAAGATATGTTTATTTAAACCAAAATTAACCAATTCAAAGGTATTTCAAACTAACATAACTGAAGTATGAAGTACGTAGTCTGTGGTTTCCGTAGTGTCTGTGCAGGATGATGGTTGCATGAATGTATGAATGAAAGTAAAGAAAACTAAAGGGGGAGCCAGTCGCAGGGAGGTCTGACCCGGCGGCGACAGCAGCGACCTCAGCAGAATGAGAAGACAGAGTTACAAACAGCCTACAGGGCAGTTAGCCCAGGTGCCCAGAGAGAGAGGCCACACCCACTCCTGACCCCGCAGGGCGTCACATACCAACAAAGACACAAACAAAAAATGTGTACAAATGTGATTTAAAGCTTCCAAACTTTATTCCTTAAATCCTGGAGACATCCAGAAGAGAAGTATTCAGTCGCAGTATAAAGTACCAACAATAGAAATACTGTCGACAAAATAAAAAGGAGATCTGTACCATGGTTTCAGGGGAGCTCACTCTTTTTTAAAGGAGGGGGGGCAAAAAGATCCAGAAAACTGAGTGATGAGAGCTGTCCAAGCCCCCCCCCCACCGTGAGCCGTCATTAAGGGAAGTTACATCCTGCTCAATCCATCATGGCGGCTCGGTGACTCGGAGTTAAAGTGACTTTATGATGTTGCTTCGATGGTGATGACAGGAACAGCACGCACGCCGCTTTCTTTGCTGAATCACCCTCATGCAACAACCACAGCCTAACTGAAAGCATGATCCGGAGCCACAGGAGGTAGAGCGGGTTGCCCGTTAATCGGAAGGTCGGCGGTTCAATCCCGGCTCCTCCAGGCCGCATGTCGACGTGTCCTTGGGCAAGATAGTGAACCCCGAATTGCCCCTGGCGGCTGTTCTGCCAGTGAATTAATGTGTGTGACTGGTGAATGCAGATGTAGTGTAAAAGTGCTTTGAGTGGTCGAAAAGACTAGAAAGGCGCTATACAAGTACGGAGCATTTACATCCATGATGAATAAACAATTGAGACGACCCCCCATGATTTTAGGGGAGCTCATGTCTTATTAAGAGGAACCAAGTTGCCCCTGGTTCCCCTGTAGGTGGCACCCTGAACTAAGGCTCTGGCCTCGGGGCCAGTTGGACTTCAGGGGCCCCCTGGACACGCAGGACACAGAGCAGGTGATTTAGTTCCAGACGGCAGGTTTCAAATCCTCGTGCGCTTCAAACTGCAGCTGAAGACGAGAACAGACTTTCTGGGATCAAAGTGTGCTGGACTTTTCTCTCCCGGTTGTTGTGGATCATCAGAGTCCACCACTCCGCTGGAGGACAACAATCTGGATCCAAACTGTGACCCACATTCTGCAGCAGCTTCACAACAGTAGATCCAAACTGATGGTGGAACAAACGTCCACATGTTCCTCTGAGCGACTGTAATAACTGCGATGTTTGTTAGTAACGTGGAGCTTTGACACAACGAGTGCGGTGAAGGTGGCGACGGCGCCGTGGATAAGACACGTCTTTGATGTGAGAGAGATTCAATTCCCAATGTGACACCAATGTGTCTCTGAGCAAGACACCCAGTTGCTCCAAAGGTGCAGCTCCTCTGACAAATACGGCGATTTCAAGTCGCGCTGGATAAAAGCGTCAGCTAAAGGAGGAAGGCGTCTCTTTGGGCTCTGGGTAAGTGTGGCGGCAGAATCTTTACAAACCAAACGATTGATGGAGGAAATAATCAGCAGGCTGATCCAGAATGAAAAGACTCATCAGCTGCAGTCTGAAACTGATCAGCTGAGAAGGAGCTGCAGCTCAACATCCTGCTGCATTTTACTGAGGAGGAAGAAGAACCTGTGACAGGACAACAGGGACATTTAATGTAAACTCTTAATATGTTTGTAAAAATCAGGATGGAGGGATGAGAGAGGAGGTGAAGCTGTGACGGGGAGGCAGCCTGATGGGAGGAATGAGCAGAGAGCGCCCCCTGGAGACAGGGAGCAGGAAGTGCTCTGTGACAGTTCAGCAGGACTCCCGGGATCAACTGTCTGCTGCAGTGGCTCCAACCTTTTCTCCTGACGTACCCCAACCGGTGTGGAGAGTAACGCGTTGCAAGAGAAACGCAATTACAGTAATGTTTTGCTTTTTGCTGTAACGCAGTAATATAAAAAAGTCCATCTATCCATCATCAACCGCTTATCCTGCATACAGGGTCTCAGCTGCCATCGGGCAAACTACAGGGAGCTCGGCTCCTCTTAACCAGACGGCAGCTCCCCTGATGGATCATGGGTGAATAGATTTCTATAGGCTGTGTGTTTGTGCTTTAACTAATTATTTTCCTGATCAGAGAGGCGGAGATTCAGAGATTCAAATAATCAGTGACGTTACGCTGCCGTACCTCGTGCGTCTTTCTTAATGGAGACATAACTCTGCACATCAACCGACCTCTGCAGCACAGCCTACCATCAGAACAACGCGCCCGTTCAACAGTAGTGAGACAGAGACAGAAATATTGTAATATAACTAACTGCTCTCAAATGAACTAGTAATCTATAATGTGTTACATTTTGGAGGTAACTTGCCCTTAAAAGGACTGAATTCTCACTGTTTCTGCTGCTGCTGCTGAATGAGGGATTTGGTCGGTTGTTTCGACCCTTAACAGAATCTTTTTGTTTTTCTTTCTGCAGTGACAATCAGCTCACAGGTGATTCAGGCTGCTGAAAAGAGGAGGCTTGTTTTGTGCAAATCATCGTCGTTGGTAATTCATCGTGACCATAACTGTATTTTAGCTTCATCAGACAAATAAAATCTTTGTTGCAACATTAATCAACAGACACATTACCTGCTGCGATAACAGAAGGTCATCAGACTGAGAGAGAGAGTTCTGCAGGAACCCAAATGAGATAACTTGTAAAACATCGCTGTCTGCTGGCTCTAGGTGATTCTCTCTGTGGTAAGAATACTGCATTAAAATGTTCCTCAAGTAAAAGTTTGTACGTATAATCAGGAAAATGCACTCAAAGTATTAAAAGTAAAAGTACTCGAAGCAGTAAAATGTAAAATAAGTATTATTCCTCCTCTTTAAAGTGCAGCAGGATGTTGCTGCTGAACTGATCAGTTTCAGACTGCAGCTGATGATTCTTTTTATTCTGGATCAATCAGCTGATTATTTTCTCCATGAATGGATTGTGAAATGAAATGTTGTCCTCAGAGCCCAGAGTGACTCCTTGTGTGTTCTGTCCGTTTAAACCTCGAAATGATTCAAACACATTAAAATAATCACAAGGAAAAGCAGCAGATCTTCACCTCAAATGTTTTTACATGAAAAATGACTTCAGAATAGCTCGATAGTCAATCTACTAACGGACCAGCTGCACTTTATAAATTGTTGGAGTTTAATTTATAACTAAACATCATCTTTAAGAAACTCTTCATGTGTTTGTGTGTAAAAACTTTGTAAAGTAACTGAAGCTGTCCGAGAAATGTACAACATCTCCCTCTGAGATGGAGGAGAAGGGCAAAGTGGCATGAAAAGAAAATACTCAAGTAAAGTACAAGTACCTCCACTGATGGTGACTGAGAACGGGTTGTTATGAGAATAAATCCTGTCCAAATATGTGTTCAGTGAAGTCAAAATCTCTGAGGCACGAAGCGACAACCATCGACTTTCTGTGATTCCTAAGAAATAATTCACTGAAGACGCCTTCATTGGTTCGTTATAGCAAAAGTGGTGAGAAGTTTATTCACAAAGAGAACATAAATATTGAACTGCATCATCAGAGCTGAGATGATCAGGGGGTTTACTGTGATAAAAAAAGACATGAGTAACATTTAGACTGAATATAAAAGTCCGATGTTAGTATCAAAACAGCACAGTTTTATTAATGAGATGAACAAAAGGCTGAAGTGACTCCAGGATTACATTTGGTGCCAAAGAACTACACTTTGTTAGTAAAAAAAAGTTATTGTATCACGTTTTCACTTAAAAACACGCTGTCGTTTATATAAAGTTTTGGTTTTGTTTTTTAAATTCAAGATTATATAATTTTTTTTATAAAACCCTAAATGTGAATTTAACCTGTGTATGGAGGACCAAACGTCACTAATTAGAAAATGAATAACTGAAGAATAACACAATGGTTAAATAAACTGGGAAATCATTTTGACAAAATATTTCCTTAAACACCTTTGACATTGGTCCATTCATTAGTTTATTTATTATCATTTTTATTTTCCTAATTAATCAGCTTTGATTTGATTACTTTCTTAATGAAATTAAGACATATATATATTTATCTCAATTCGTTGGTGTATTTTGAATATTTATTCAGAATTCACTAGTTTTTTTTGGGTGGGATTATTTAAAAAATGTATTTCCAAGTTTTTTAACACATTTTTTAATTCTATTGATTTTTTTTCATACTTTATAATTTTTTTTTATTTATATCCCAATTTCTTTACCAATTAAAATATTAAATATGTTTCATTTTTTATGTTAATGACTTAATTATCTGTGTATTAAATGATTTCAGTGGTTGAATAATAAATGACTTTATCAAAATTGTTTTTATTTACTAATTAGTCATCTTTGGTCCTCCGTACTCCAACAGGTTTAATAACACACTGAAGTTTGTAACTCAGCTGTGACACAAACGATCTTTGAATATCATCGGTGAAACTCTTCTTCTCTTGTTTCTGTGCGTCTTCCTGCAGCGCCCCCCTGTGGTCAGCACAGAGAAACCAGGCAGGTGTGGTGTTTCCAGGCTCAGGTGTGTCAGTGATGCAGGTCGTCTCAGGTGCGTCGCGGCGTTCACTGCAGCAGGCAGCCGCAGTTGGCGTTCTTCTCTTTGTGCGTGGCGCCGAACAGCTGGATGGCCTGCTTGTTGATCAGAGCCCAGAAGTTCTCGAAGGTGATGCCCTCCCCGCTCTGAACGCCCATCTGCTCCAGGACCTGACCCAGGCCTTCTTCAGTCTCCACAGTCTGCAAACAGGAAACAGGAAGTGAGAGTCAGCACACATGGAAGCAGTTAGCAGAATAAAACACACGGGACAGTGATGTCAGCCGTGAAGCACTTCGAGGAGCACCGAGAGCCAAAACAATAGGAGGGAGGAGGAAATATGACCAACACAGTCTGTCTGTGGACATCTGGACTCCATCAGGGCCACGCCAGAAAACATTTTAAAAATTCAGAATGTGAGGAACAGGATCAGAAGGTTTTTAAAGTCTACTCGACCCCTCTGTGAACGAAAAGTTCACTCAGAGCCACTTTCACTAGCTGATGCTAAAGGGAGTCCAGAACAGACATCATTTCAGCATCTCGGCTCGATACGAGCGTATAATATTTTGTTATGATGACGAAGTCGCTAACGAGATATTCAGTATTTTCGTGATTCCTCCTCACTGGATGATCCGACAGAGAATAATCTATATTTGTAGTTTCAGATCATTCGAGGATTTCCACATGTTTTGGATCGTGTTTCCACATTTACGTGGGTCCGCCGTGGTTAAACTCCAACGCTGCGTCGCTTTAAATGTTGCTGCCGCAGGGAATTGTGGGACGGCGTTACCTCCTTCCCTGTGCTAAAGGATGCTCCAGTGTTCCCTGCGCTGAAGGAGGTGAGAAAGGAAGCAGTGAAGCAGCTTCCTGTCAGGAGTGGCTCTGCCTTCTGCCCCATCCTTGCTGTCTCTGTCTGTCTCTGTCTGTCTCTGTCTGTCTCTGTCTGCCTTCTGCCCCATCCTCTGCTGTCTCTGTCTGTCTCTGTCTGTCTCTGTCTGCCTTCTGCCCCATCCTCTGCTGTCTCTGTCTGTCTCTGTCTGTCTCTGTCTGTCTCTGTCTGTCTCTGTCTGCCTTCTGCCCCATCCTCTGCTGTCTCTGTGTGTCTCTGTCTGTCTCTGTCTGCCTTCTGCCCCATCCTCTGCTGTCTCTGTCTGTCTCTGTCTGTCTCTGTCTGCCTTCTGCCCCATCCTCTGCTGTCTCTGTCTGTCTCTGTCTGTCTCTGTCTGCCTTCTGCCCCATCCTCTGCTGTCTCTGTCTGTCTCTGTCTGTCTCTGTCTGTCTCTGTGTTGTGGGCGTGTCTTCCTGTCTCCCTCTGTCCGGCTCACCACCTGCAGCTCCACTCACCTGAGGCTCATCAGCGATCAACCCACTCTGCTAAAACCCCGGCTCTTCGCTCACTCCCCGCCGGTTCAGCAGTTAACCTACTGTGGTCCTCTGAGTTTTGATTTCTTGCTTGCCTCTTTTGCTAACGCCTGTTTCCCTTTGCCTGCCCACAGTGTGGAGAGAGCCCTGTCGTCGCTGCAACAACCTGAAATAAGCCAGAAACTCCCGCTCCGCCCAGCCCGCTCGCTTTTCAGAATAAACCTGTTTACGTTCACCTGCTTCCTGGTCTGCTCTTGAACCCTGACAGCTGAAACACTTGCAGGTCGTTTCACTCAGCCAGAAGCTCCCTGAGGTAAAAACACTGTTACTCTCAGTAACGACTAACTCGCTTCTGAGCAGAGAGTCTGATACAAGCTGCAGGTGTTTCTGCCCTCCTCACCAGCAGGAGGACCTCCCAGGTTATGAACAGACGGCTGGACGTCCTTTTCTTTGTCTCCAAACATTTCACCTTGGCTGCATGTAGATGTTGCTGTGTGTCTTTGAAACGAAGCTTCATTGTAAGTCGCAGTTTCTTTATATTAATGGACATGAAGGTAAAAAGTTAAAACTGTTATGTATAAAATATTATGATTACTGTTCTTCTTTATTTAAAGTATTTATTAATGTGTAAATGTTCAACATGATTGTAAAACTGCATTCATGACTTGTATCTTTGGAAATCATCATAACAAGAAAAGACGGAACAGATTCCCTGAATCAGGTCGCACCTTTAAAACTTAAACAGTTTATGAAGAGATGGACTTTAGGATCTGGTTTCGGATCTGCCACCAAACTGGACCGGGACAGACCGCGACGGACAGTCAGGACTGCAGAGAAGATCATCTGTGCCGACCTGCCCTCCATTCAGGACTTGTACATGTCCAGAGTCAGGAGAAACATCCCAGCAGATCCATCTCACCCCGGACACAACCTGTTCCAGCTCCTCCCCTCTGGGAGGCGCTACGGAGCAAATCAAACAGACTCTGGAACAGTTCCTACCCACAGACCATCAGTCTGAGGACCAGCTGACTCCAGACTCAGACTCTGAGGTCTGCCTCACCTGTAAACTCTTTAGTCTTTATGCTTCTTTGCTGTAAGTTCTTCTCTCACGTCTTCATCACACGGTTGAGCCGTGATGTGTGAATATTTTATATTCCTAGTGTGATTAGGATGATGACAAACATTATCTTAGAATAATGTTGTTTGGCGGTCACTGAACTTTGGGATGGTGCAGTTTTCTCGCTCAGCCTGTTGCTCTCAGACTGCACAGAAGACACTCAGTGCTGCAAACAGAGGCTCAGGCGACGGCCATAGTTTAGGCTTAACAGCACATCCGAGCGAGGGACCAAGGGGCCCTTATCGACTTTAACAACTTGTTGCAAGCACCTGCACTCTGGCCTGGTCCAATGCGACGCCAGACACGTGAATAAGATGGGCCTTTGCAAGAAAGCTGCAACTCTGAAGGTCACCATGTGATACAGTGCTGATGGTTAAATTAACTGTTCTTCCGCACATTTATTCATTTTTAGCTTACAGCTGCTCTACATGTCAGAGGTCGCACGCCTCTGGAGCAACGAGGGGTTAAGTGTCTTGCTCAGGGACACGTTGGTGGACGGGTCACAGAGGGGGACTGAACCCGGCGGCAGAGCGTGGTGAATCTGCTCCCTGCCGCTCGGATACTCAGGTATTTGTTTGAAATGTTCACTAAACTTGAGTTAATCTGAACTTCACTGGAAGCTGTTTCCCACTGCAAACTGAAACAACTTCAATTCCTCGTCGTTCTGTCTGTTGATGCTGTTCTGTGTAAACACACCGAGACCAGAGTTAACTCCCCCGAACACGTGATTCTGATTAGCTCTGTCCGTCGGTTCAGTTTGCTGCCAACAGTAAATATTGATCACTCTTTTATGTAAAGGGAAACACTAAATTCAGGCAACTGGTAACACTTGAGAATCTAAGTCAGAGCGGCTCTCAGAGGCAATGAGCTGTGGTCTTGTTTGGGGAAACAAGGCGAGTTTATTTGTACAGAACATTTTGGCAACAAGGGAATTTAAAGTGCTTTACATAAAACATAAAAGCAAAAGAGACATTTAAAAATAATCAGACAGGAAATAAAGACGGTTAAATTACCTGCTATACCTGTTTGTTCATCTATAATTCTAATGGGTTTCATATAATCAGGCTTTTTCACCTTGAATTGCTTTTTTGATTTCCAGTCAAGTGGCCTCTTTTTACCTCAACGAGACATGAGTTCATTTTAATTCAGTTGGAAACTCCTGGACGTTAGTAGCTCCTGTGTTTCAGCTCTGCTCATGTTCAAAACGTTCTGCACATTCAGAATCTGGGTTCTCTGATCGGGCCCGCTGTCAGGGGGGTCAAAGGGTACAGACGACCTCGGCTCAAGCCTTATAGTGTGTCACTGTAAGGCTAATGGCAAAGAACTTCTTTGATATTGTCTGTGTTTGGTTATTAGAACTAAGATTGGGGTGGAGGTGGACTGGAGTGGGTGTTGATGAGGGGCCCGGTTTGAAAAATGTTGTCCCCCTGTCCATAATTCCTAATGGCGGCCCTGTCTCTGACATTTCAGACGGTCTGGGTCTGTATGTTAGGATGAGACAAGGAGGAGGAAACTACGAGTGTCAGAGTTTGACCTTTTCTCATCCTCTGTTAACGGTTTGCGTAGCGAGTACATCCACTACACGCTGAAAGTGTCAGTTCACGAGCCCTGAATCAGCTGAGTGATCGAACATCTCTCAGGATGTCCAGAGAGAGAAGTGTGATATGATTGGAGGATGAGCTGTGATGTCATCAGTTACCTTGGCGAATCCAGGCAGCTGATTGGAGATCATGGCCTGGAACTGGGTGCTGTTCATGGTCGGTTTGTCGTCTGCAGCTTTATGAAACTCTGTGACCAGCGTGTTGATGGCCAGCTCCAGATCTGAGTACTGAGACGGCAGCAAACACAGGGATCGTTAATCAGTGATCGTTAATCAGTGACCGTTAATCAGTGACCGTTAATCAGTGACCAGTTAATCAGTGATCATTAATCAGTGATCAGTTAATCATTAATCAGTGATCGTTAATCAGTGATCATTAATCAGTGATCAGTTAATCAGTGATCATTAATCAGTGATCAGTTAATCAGTGATCGTTAATCAGTGATCAGTGATCAGTTAATCAGTGATCAGTTAATCAGTGATCAGTTAATCAGTGATCAGTGATCAGTTAATCAGTGATCGTTAATCAGTGATCGTTAATCAGTGATCAGTGATCGTTAATCAGTGATCAGTTAATCAGTGATCAGTTAATCAGTGATCAGTGATCAGTTAATCAGTGATCAGTTAATCAGTGATCAGTGATCAGTTAATCAGTGATCAGTTAATCAGTGATCAGTGATCAGTTAATCAGTGATCAGTTAATCGTTAATCAGTGATCAGTTAATCAGTGATCAGTGATCAGTTAATCAGTGATCAGTTAATCAGTGATCAGTGATCAGTTAATCAGTGATCAGTGATCAGTTAATCAGTGATCAGTTAATCAGTGATCAGTGATCAGTTAATCAGTGATCAGTGATCAGTTAATCAGTGATCAGTTAATCAGTGATCAGTGATCAGTTAATCAGTGATCAGTGATCGTTAATCAGTGATCGTTAATCAGTGATCAGTTAATCAGTGATCAGTTAATCAGTGATCAGTGATCAGTTAATCAGTGATCAGTGATCAGTTAATCAGTGATCAGTTAATCAGTGATCAGTGATCAGTTAATCAGTGATCAGTGATCGTTAATCAGTGATCGTTAATCAGTGATCAGTTAATCAGTGATCAGTTAATCAGTGATCAGTGATCAGTTAATCAGTGATCAGTGATCAGTTAATCAGTGATCAGTTAATCAGTGATCAGTGATCAGTTAATCAGTGATCAGTGATCGTTAATCAGTGATCGTTAATCAGTGATCAGTTAATCAGTGATCAGTTAATCAGTGATCAGTGATCAGTTAATCAGTGATCAGTGATCAGTTAATCAGTGATCAGTTAATCAGTGATCAGTGATCAGTTAATCAGTGATCAGTGATCGTTAATCAGTGATCGTTAATCAGTGATCAGTTAATCAGTGATCAGTTAATCAGTGATCAGTGATCAGTTAATCAGTGATCAGTGATCAGTTAATCAGTGATCAGTTAATCAGTGATCAGTGATCAGTTAATCAGTGATCAGTGATCGTTAATCAGTGATCGTTAATCAGTGATCAGTTAATCAGTGATCAGTTAATCAGTGATCAGTGATCAGTTAATCAGTGATCAGTGATCAGTTAATCAGTGATCAGTTAATCAGTGATCAGTGATCAGTTAATCAGTGATCAGTGATCGTTAATCAGTGATCAGTTAATCAGTGATCAGTGATCGTTAATCAGTGATCAGTGATCAGTTAATCAGTGATCAGTGATCAGTTAATCAGTGATCGTTAATCAGTGATCGTTAATCAGTGATCAGTTAATCATTAATCAGTTAATCATTAATCAGTGATCGTTAATCATTAATCAGTGATCGTTAATCAGTGATCAGTTAATCAGTGATCAGTTAATCAGTGATCGTTAATCAGTGATCAGTTAATCATTAATCAGTGATCGTTAATCATTAATCAGTGATCGTTAATCAGTGATCGTTAATCAGTGATCAGTTAATCAGTGATCGTTAATCATTAATCAGTGATCCGTTAATCAGTGATCGTTAATCAGTGATCGTTAATCAGTGATCAGTTAATCATTAATCAGTGATCGTTAATCAGTGATCATTAATCAGTGATCGTTAATCAGTGATCGTTAATCAGTGATCAGTTAATCAGTGATCGTTAATCATTAATCAGTGATCCGTTAATCAGTGATCAGTGATCAGTTAATCATTAATCAGTGATCGTTAATCAGTGATCAGTTAATCAGTGATCGTTAATCAGTGATCAGTTAATCATTAATCAGTGATCGTTAATCATTAATCAGTGATCAGTTAATCATTAATCAGTGATCGTTAATCAGTGATCAGTTAATCAGTGATCGTTAATCAGTGATCAGTTAATCATTAATCAGTGATCGTTAATCATTAATCAGTGATCGTTAATCATTAATCAGTGATCGTTAATCAGTGATCAGTTAATCAGTGATCAGTTAATCATTAATCAGTGATCGTTAATCAGTGATCAGTGATCCGTTAATCAGTGATCGTTAATCAGTGATCAGTTAATCAGTGATCGTTAATCAGTGATCAGTTAATCATTAATCAGTGATCGTTAATCATTAATCAGTGATCGTTAATCATTAATCAGTGATCAATAATCAGAACAAAGCAAACTCTGATTTTCCTGTAAAGTCTGTAGTTTTCAGGATCAGATCAGCAGTTTTTAGATCCATCGCATCCTGAGTTTTGGGTTTTGATGTATTTCACTTTGGGTGGAAGTAAAAGTAGCACCAACAGCTCTGTTCCAGTACTATTTAATAAAAATACTACAGTATCAGCATCAAAATATCAAGTTGCTCACACTGCTAATAAAGGCATTAAAAGAAATAGAAATAATAATAAAAAGCTGTCGAGTAGAAAATCGAAAATCTAAATAGAAGCGTGGAGAAATGTAAAGTACTTTACAGTATGTGACAGAAGAATAATGAATTAACCAGAGTACTGCAGAGAATATTACCCATATATATTTATACTGTATTCTCTGTAGTAATACACCTTCATTTATTAGTTGATCATATTTTGTGTTAATATTCTGAATCTGCAAAGTAATTAAAAACAGATACCCGGGGCAGCCGGGCTGCAGGTGAAACCTCTGACTGAATGTTTTTATTTTTGCCGTTTTAAGTCCAAAAATCCGCCTATTCGACTCTCGTCAGGCGCCATCTTGATTGTTGCGCATTATCTACCATATTCTTTTCTGCAGAGGAAACGTGCCGCTTTGGAACACACGGTCTTATTCGCCATTTTGTGGCCGACCCATTGGAGACGCATCGACCCGCAGGTACCAAATGTTAGGGGATGCTCTGTTCTCACGCTACAGGCCTGTAAAGCGTTGTATTCCAGGTGTATTAGAAGATATTCAGGTGCATTATAATCTACCGTATGATGGTTTATTGCATTAAAATAGTGTTTTTTCTTTTTTTACCAGGCGAGGATGAAAATCACATTTTTTCTCTATTGCATCTTAATTTACTCTGTAATGGTAAAAATAAATATGTTAATGTAAGATGGATTTATATTCCTCAGCTTCTGACCTTTCAAAGGAGACCAGAGTTATGCATCTAGGCCAAATGGTTGAAGAGATATTACTGATTTATTTTGGGTTTGTTATTTTAGGCGTTTTTCCCAACAGGTTTAAAACTGCAATGTTTGCCTCTGTAGAGGGGCAGAAGTATCACAAACAAATAGAAATACTCAAGTATTTGTACTTAAGTAGAGTATTTGAGTATCTGTGTTTGGTTCCATAACTGACCAACACAGTTCTTTATGTGGAAATATGCAGATGAATAATGTGAGCGCTCCATCAGGACATGTTCTGCCTCCTCCGTCCTGCAGGGGGCAGCAGCTGAAGAAGACGTTTAACCCTCTTTACTCTTTTTATTGTTGGTATTTTATTGGCGTATGAACCGTCTGCTTTTATTTGACGCCTGAAATGTTTTAATCCTGATTGAACCACGTGGAGCACTTTGTTGTTAAAGCAGTGCTGTATGAATAAAGTTTTTTTTTTTTTTTTTAAGCCATTCAGAAACCTCATCTGTCTGCTGTCCTGTAAAATATGGTGTTTGAAGTACATCCACATAAAAATAAACCTGTCAGTGCAGCAGATCCACAGAGATGGACTCACTGGGGTTTTATTTTCAAAATAAATTCTGTTTTTCTGTAAAAAACGACTTTTTATCTGATCTGGCCTCTGGTGAACTTCTATATCTGCACAGCTCTGCACAGCGTGCCATGCCACCTTCAGGTTCATTAACTGCGACGCTCTGACTCACCACATGTTTACACGCACGCCCGGTGTACCTCAACGGCCAATAGATGTGCGTTTTCAGTCATTTCAATGTGGACGGAGATCCGTTTGTGAACTAAAACGTCGCCGTGTGGACGGGACCTTAATCTCAGTGCTGGTTGCACAACGGTTATAATAAAAGACTGACGGAGATGATTTATTCTGCAACTTATTAAAGTTCGCTCCACGACACTTCCCTTTCTAGGTGACCAACATGATGTCATGGAATGGCGTATAAATAGCACGCCGCATTTTAAGGTTTTCGCCTGTCATTTCACGACGTATAGACTTCAAGCAACACCAAGGAGGTTAGCTGTAGGGTTAACCGGTCGACATGCATATTTAATTAGTGTTAGCAATAAAGTAGAATGCTAACTTACATAACGTAGTAGCTAACGTAGCTAATGTTAGCAACGATGTAGAACACTAACTTGCGTAAACGTAACGTAAATAAAATAACAAAATACTAATGTTTAAAACCGAACGCCGGTCTCCTGGGTATCCACCCGACCACCCCGCCACCACCTTAAGGCCTTTTCACACAGGAAGCAATTTACGCGCCTTGTAATTCATTTTCAATGAGAGGCGAGCGTGTAGGAAGGGAGGCGCGGGCATTGCGACAGGCGTAGCGACAAGCGGGCGTGTTCACATGAAGCCAAAGTTGAACTTTCTGTGCGCGACGCGCAGCACAAAAAGATGATGGATGAGAGACTGCTCCTCGCCGTCTGTGACTTCCCTGAAATATATATGTGTTGACTGAACAGTTATCGGGACATCAGCAGGAGGGCGTTTGCATGACTAGATTCATCAGCTACATGAATAATACATATAATATTATGATAAAGCCCATCAACTAACAAATGACTTAAATCGGCGTGTTGTTCGTACACCTTTTGATGAGGTGACGCCTTCTGGATTCCAGAGAGAAACAATCTGTCTGTATCATCTTCTTGTCACCGTCAGGCAGCGCGGCGATTAAACTGAAGTCAGAGCAGAAACCAAAGGTTCACAGGAAGTGAAGCTGCTGCTGACTGAAACTCTCCACAGCTGGAATCTCAGGAATTTCTATCAGCGATCAACAATCTGAGCTGGGAGGCGCTTATAGAAGAAGCGGAGACGTCTTCCCCCACAGATCAGAGTCTCAGGTTCCTCCTGACATCAAAACAAAGCAGCATTCATTAAGGATTCGTGTGATGTGAATGTGAGTCTGAGCCACTCACTGAGTCAACACAGGATACTCAGTCTGTCAGCCAATCAGAATCTGGCCTGATAAGCCGGTTTGATTTGCTTTTATTTGAAATGTCCAATGTTCAAATTCAACTCCGTGTGACTCAGTTGAAGTTAATCATCTCCAGCCTCAGAGCTGCGAGTTATTTATTTACAGTCTGTGTTGGTCAGAGGAGGAGATCCGAATGCAGGTGGAGGTGATCACGCCGCAGCACGTCGCCGCTACGGACAGGAAGTCAAAAGACCGACTAACAGCCAGCAGCTGTGTGAAGTGGCTTCGGTGGGACTAGCAGGTTATCGGCCGTCAGTGTTGACTTTGTAGGAGGGAGACAAACCGCTATCAGCCTGAAAACAGATTAGTACTCGCTTGCGTCTGCCAAAACATTCGTTGGTCCATTATTTTAAAAGGTGGCTCAGTTAGCTCAAACAAACCTGCGACAGAAGGCATTTAGGTAAAAGTCCACAACAAACAGATGAAATCTTCTCTCTTTTCTCACAGCGCTCCCAGATTCCCAAAACGTGCTGTCATAGACCCACAATCTGTTCCAGGGCTCCACGCCCTCACATCAGGCGTCTCCAAAGAGAGCTTTAAAGACTGAGATCATCACAGAGAAACGGTGGCCCCTGGGGTCTGAGGGGCCCCGAGCTGCTGCTTGTGTGGGTGGGGGGTCTAAACAGTTAAACAGCTGAATGAGATCAGAGCTGCTCTCTGAGGGCCGGCTGCTGTTGTGAAAGAGGGCGGCGGCTGCAGAGCTGCCAAGACCAAGACTCAACACAAATCTGCCTAATGTCCCCCTTAAACCACCAGAACCCCAGTCCAGATGTCCCCCTTACACCAGAACCCCAGTCCAGATGTTCCCCTTAAACCACCAGAACCCCAGTCCAGATGTCCCCTTTAAACCACCAGAACCCCAGTCCAGATGTCCCCTTTAAACCACCAGAACCCCAGTCCAGATGTTCCCCTTAAACCACCAGAACCCCAGTCCAGATGTCCCCTTTAAACCACCAGAACCCCAGTCCAGATGTCCCCCTAACACCACCAGAACCCCAGTCCAGATGTTCCCCTTACACCACCAGATGTCCCCCTTAAACCACCAGAACCCCAGTCCAGATGTTTCCCTTAAACCACCAGAACCCCAGTCCAGATGTTCCCCTTACACCACCAGAACCCCAGTCCAGATGTTCCCCTTAAACCACCAGAACCCCAGTCCAGATGTTCCTCTTAAACCACCCGAACCCCAGTCCAGATGTTCCCCTTACACCACCAGATGTCCCCCTTAAACCACAAGAACCCCAGTCCAGATGTCCCCCTTAAACCACCCGAACCCCAGTCCAGATGTTCCCCTTAAACCACCAGAACCCCAGTCCAGATGTTCCCCTTACACCACCAGATGTCCCCCTTAAACCACAAGAACCCCAGTCCAGATGTCCCCTTTAAACCACCAGAACCCCAGTCCAGATGTTTCCCTTAAACCACCAGAACCCCAGTCCAGATGTTCCCCTTAAACCACCAGAACCCCAGTCCAGATGTTCCCCTTAAACCACCAGAACCCCAGTCCAGATGTCCCCCTTACACCACCAGAACCCCAGTCCAGATGTTCCCCTTACACCACCAGATGTCCCCCTTAAACCACAAGAACCCCAG
>NC_060152.1:34715551-34728281 GCF_021292245.1 Micropterus dolomieu | reverse complement strand
CTTAAACCACCAGAACCCCAGTCCAGATGTTCCCCTTAAACCACCAGAACCCCAGTCCAGATGTTCCCCTTAAACCACCAGAACCCCAGTCCAGATGTCCCCCTTACACCACCAGAACCCCAGTCCAGATGTTCCCCTTACACCACCAGATGTCCCCCTTAAACCACAAGAACCCCAGTCCAGATGTCCCCTTTAAACCACCCGAACCCCAGTCCAGATGTTCCCCTTAAACCACCCGAACCCCAGTCCAGATGTTCCCCTTACACCACCAGAACCCCAGTCCAGATGTTCCTCTTAAAACAACAGAACCCCAGTCCAGATGTTCCTCTTAAACCACCCGAACCCCAGTCCAGATGTTCCCCTTAAACCACCCGAACCCCAGTCCAGATGTTCCCCTTAAACCACCCGAACCCCAGTCCAGATGTTCCCCTTAAACCAACAGAACCCCAGTCCAGATGTTCCCCTTACACCACCAGAACCCCAGTCCAGATGTTCCCCTTAAAACAACAGAACCCCAGTCCAGATGTTCCCCTTAAACCACCTGAACCCCAGTCCAGATGTTCCCCTTAAAACAACAGAACCCCAGTCCAGATGTTCCCCTTAAACCACCCGAACCCCAGTCCAGATGTCCCCCTTAAACCACCCGAACCCCAGTCCAGATGTTCCCCTTAAAACAACAGAACCCCAGTCCAGATGTCCCCTTTAAACCACCAGAACCCCAGTCCAGATGTCCCCCTTAAACCACCACTCCAGAAAACCCGTTTGACCTTCTGTATCCAACAGGATTCAAACCTGAAGCTCAGACTTTTCCTTTCCCCTGCAGCTGGTGGTCTGTGACCACACAAACGTTTTGACGCTCGCTCCTCGCCACAGAATTAGTCTCATATTTCTGTTATTGATCACAAAAGACCAGAATCCCTCGGCACCCGAACCTGAAGCAGCCGCGAGGCTCCAGACGACCAGAAACAAACAGTGGAGCTTCAGCTGCTGCCAAAACCACCAACAGTAGAATCTTTGCTGCGTTTTGTTTAATTGAACAGATATTAAAGCTGCACCTGGCAGATTTACAGTGAGTACTTATACACACACACACATACTGCATAATATATATAAAGTACTTGTACTTGTGGAATTTGGGGCCCATTTCACTGCTGCTACTTTTTAAACACATGTAGCGTAAGATTATAAATCTGGATTACCTGCAGAGGAGCAGTCAGAACTGAACATTAAGGTGGGTTCATTAAAAGTGGGACATTTGAGCATCAGCTGGAACCAGTAACTTAAAATCTTAGAGCATGTTTGTCCTGTGTTTGCTGAAGGTGTGAGCTGGACTCGGACTTAACGTGAATAAACAGGTCAAATGTTTGTTTATCTCTTATTTCTGCAGGGTTTTTACCTTTTTAATCAATAATGTCGGAGACGAAGTGACTCAACACGCTGAAGCTCTCATCTGATCAACGAGGTCAACATTTCCAAACTTCATTTATTAACTACAACATGCTACTTTCTTACTCCACTCTTGAGTTACTCTGCAGATTCCCGATTATTAATACAAAATATAAATGTAACTAATAAATAATGTACTAGATCGGAGTACTTCTTCCACCACTGTACATATATATATATCTTTAGGTAGTATAACTGATTGGGATGATCTTAGCTGTTAGAGTCGGACCGTTTCAGCCTGAGCCGGGATGAAGGTGTTGGGACGCGCCCCGCATGGATAAACAGGAGGAGCATAAAAAGACCGTTTAATATAAAATCAATAAAATGAATGAAAGGATCAGACTCTGGTTCTGTTTTCCATCAGCGGCTCATTAACCGGAAGAGCTTCTTATAAACTTTTAGATTCTGGAATAAAAATCCTATTGTAATTTGGAACAAACTCCCAGAGACATTTCACCCCCCCCTGCTCCCCGCCGACCTCCCAGCTGATCGCCCTGATGGGTCCACCGCTGGACGGTGTGGGTCTCCTTACCTTGGTCGCCATCTGTGCGGGTTTGCTCGCCGAAAAAAGACACACCGAGTCCGAGAGACACCGAGCTGAGACTGACGGGGAGGAGGGACACGGTTTCCTGCTGGGAGTCACCGAGTCCTCCCACTGCGCGCGCACACGCACAGGGGTGGGTTAACTCGCGACAACAAAGCAGAAATGTTGTTTGTTTAGGAAGGGAAACTTTCCTCGTTGCGTTTTGAAACTACTTTGACTGGAGTGTTTGTTTTTTGTCCGGCTCTGCATTCAGCTGCACGAGCGTGAATGAGCTGGAGCTGCGCGCGCCTTTACGCAGGAGAGCTCAAACCGGTGCGCTCGTGCCAGATATGAATGAGTTGGGCAGATAGGGGTCATTTCCGCCGGGGAGCCACCACTTTGTAAAGAGCTCGTTCAAAATGTTGAATGAAAATGCAACAAGAAATCTTATATAACAAATTAAATAAGAAAACATGCACTGCAGTTTAAATATAGAAGAAACAGATTTTCCAAAAAACTACAAAACAATCTGCTTTATGTTCTGTCATATTTTTTAGTAGTTCCCTTTATATAAATAAAAACATTTCTAACATTAATTGGTGCAGAAACTTTCTGCAGAATGCAGGAAATTGAGTGTTTAATGCTCAAAATCTCAATCTCATGTATTTCAGCATTGAATATTTCGTGACTCATCATCTCATATCTCAGGTCTTTTCATAAAGAGCAGGTCTAGACTGTACTGTGATGAAGCCCAACAGTTCCCACCCAGAGCAGCACCAGGCGACAGAGGCAAGGAAAAAGCAGGGAGCTGCACATGCTCAGTTCCTAGTTAAGGACTACTAGCCAATCAGAAGCAGAGAAGGGCGGGTCGGCGAGAAGCCGGTAAACGGCTCGGGTTCAGCCGTACGTGTCGCCGACCGGCTCGGCAACACGGACTGGAGCGAGAGTTTCAGAGCGGCGAGTTATTAATCTGTATCCATAAAGTTTTAACTGAGCTCTGTCTCTACATCACAGGAACAACTTTCTGTCCACTGACTGCCTGGAGGGTAGCTAGTGTTTGGAAGGGAGAGGAGAGCTGTGTGCTGCAGCTCGCTGTTTCTGAGGAGCCGCTTGGCGAGCGTTATATGAGGCGCGTTTAGCTTTCATCCCTGTGACGTCACAGGGATGAAAGGGAAGAGTTTTCTGTGGGAGATGGGAACTCCCTTTGGTCTTTTTCACTTTGCAAATGTCTTACATGCACAAAAAACGTGATGTTTTCAGTCGTTTTAACACAGACGGAGATCTTAGTGTGGATGAAGCCTCAGATGCTGATGAAAGCTCCAGAAAAAGAGTTCACCTTTTCATTTTATGCTTTATTGACTTTAATCACAGAATCTGCTCACACCAACAGACAGTTCTGAATCAGGGTCTGGGGGACTGGGTCCTGGAGGGTCCTGGAGGTTTTGGGCACAGTCCGGTGTGTGTATGATGACCGTGTGGAGGTTCTGGTCCTGGAGGCTGCAGGTTATCTCCTTAGAGGTGACGGAGTAGAAGGAAGCGTCGCTGTCGTCTGACCCGGGTCGGTCCTGGTACGCCATGTCTGCTTCACTGCCAGCAGCGAGGGTGGGAAAACAGATGTTCTGCGTGTTTTATATTTACAGTTACCTTCTGCTGACAGCGAGGAATCGGCGCTCAGACAGTCGTGTCCTACCTGAGCTCAGAGTCAGTGTCGCCGCCGTCGCTCTCTCCTCCATCGTCTGCTTTTGCCGTTCTGACTCGCCCGGTCGCTCTTTGGCGCGTCGCCGTGGAGATCGCCCTCTTCATCAGTTTCCTGCCGTGGTGGTCGGTGATGTGACTCGAGTTCAGAGCTGCAGAGCACAAACTCTGCTGCTCTTCGTCGCTGGAGTCGCTGAGAGACACAAAAAAACTGTTTTTATATACAGATAATTAATTTATTTCCCAGAAGCACTTTTGGCTGCTCAGTTTCAGTTCAGGGAAGATTTCAAGTGTATTTTATAGAGAAATCATCAGCTGGTTAAAGATAAACAGACACTACAGTCTGAAAACACTTCACTACATGTCAAAGAACTGCATTCAAACCTTCCTTCAGTAAAAGTATGTGAGTATTATCAGCAGCATGTACAGTATCGCAGTAAAAGTACTCCTGTTGCACTAAATGTTTCTCTGGTATGTCTGAATTCTCCTTTAATTTACTGCAGCTGATCCGTTAACTCTTTATATCCTGTCGGGCAGTTTAATCAACACATTCTCTCCCACAACTCGTCACATGTGGTCAGACCGCTTGGCGTCGCTTTCTGTTAACTCACGTAAGTTAAGTAACGTTACACAACTTATGTAACCTACAAAAAACCCTGTTAAATTCACGCACTGGTCTCTGGTCTGGTTGAAAGTCCAGTTTCTGGCCCACCGTCGCCCCCACACACCTCCTAACTCTTCTGTTAATCCTTCACCGGCCTGTAGCGTTCAGAAGCGACGCTAAGGGATCTCAGTGCGTCACAAACTGACACCAACGGGTGTGTCCATATGTGACGGCTTGGGAGTGAGCATGTGTTGTTTAATCTGCAGCAATGCATCATGGTCTATAAGATCATCACGGTTTGTAGCGTCGCTCAGTGGAGAGGAAGGTAATCTGTAGAGTAACTAAAGCTGTCAGACAGTGGTTGTATTGAGTTATAAAATATCAAAGTACTCAAGTAAAGTACAAGTACCTCAAAATTGGACTTAGGTACAGTACTTGAGTTACATCCCACCACTGTCTGTAATCCCATGATCCTGTGCTGTGCCTGAAGCTGAGGACAGTCTGACTGTAGCAGCAAACACTCACAGCTCCTCCTCGCCGTCTTCCTGGAAGGTCAGAGGTCGCGTGCAGACGACACACGTGTTTCCTAAACTGTGGAAACATGGCCGACAGTACAGGCCTGCAAAAACAAGACGGCGGCAGCTCGTAAAAAAACCAAAAGACACTCTGACAGGATGCAGGGAGCTGAAACCTTTCACCAAATATGACACTCAGCGTATCTGCGGAAACATTTAAGAAACATTTGGACGTCTGTGACGTTAAACTGAGTCACAAGGAGAAAGTGAAGATGAGAAACAAGAGAAGTCTCAGGAGTCAGCCGACTGGTTTACACCTTTAACACCGAGGACCCGCCCACACCGAGGCCCCGCCCACACCACTCTCTTTCAGTTTAAAAACGCAGTTTTAAAACCAGTTTGATCTCCGTCTGCAGCTAGTGGCCGTTCAGGTTCATGTAAACATGAAGCAGATGGTCTGTTCAGTTCTGCAGACGAAGACCAATCAGGTTTGATTTTGCATGGACCAATAACGAGCTGGGACGGTTACTGAATGTGGCGGCGGGAAACAGACTGGGAGTCGTCGCAAAGTAAATATGGCGACATGCAGAGCACAAGTGGAGGCTGGAAGTGTTATTTGCACTGTACAAATATTTTAACAGCAAATCACAACTCAGCAGCATCGTGTTTCTGCTTTGCATGACTTCTGTGACCCGGTCAGAGAGCCGATCGTGAGCGTCGGCGCCATCGTTTCTAAAGTTTTGCCCGTCTGCACTAAAACGCTCTCCGGAGTTTCAAAATGAAAAACAGGTTCTGCAGCGTTTTCAAACTTCTCCCTTTTAGGTCGTCGTTTCGGCCGTGTTAGTCTGGACGGGAGGAGCAAACGTAGCGGTGTGGGCGGGGCTTACTGATCACCACGCTGCGTTTCACCTCGAAGCCTGTCTGAGGGCTGTAGTTTGAGGAGTTACGCTGTGGAACTACTTGTTGCTGAACAGCAGTGGATGCATACGCCCGGTCCGTCTGTGCAGCGTCTGAGGCTCTTTATAAACTAACTGTAGCTACAGAACAAAATAACTTTTACTATTAATAACCAGCATAAAAAGCTCGGTTCACCTTTCTGTCCCTCATCAGAGGCCTTGGTAATTAATAAAAGGGACATGAGATAACTGTTGTGAACTGAATTCAGTGTGAGGGACCGACAGATATCAAGTCGACGGCATCCTTTATCCGGATTTCCTGTGACGAAACCTCATAAGGTCGACGGGAGAGATCTTTTCTGCAGGAACTCATCTGTACCTGCTGCTTTTTTTCATGCAGTTTTATTCTTCTTTGGTGTTCTCAGGTCAAAGATAATTCAGGGCATGAATGTGACGTTTAGCTGCTGCTCAGCTGGATCCTTGTGCGTCGCTTGGTTAAAGCTGAACTGGAGGAGAGTTCCTGCTGCTTCACGAAGGGTTAACTGGCCCCAGGTCTGTTATCTGTCCGACTTCAGCTGCGTCAACAGTTAGAGCAGCAGGACACGCCCTCAGCACACACACAGTTCACTCCAACAATGGATCAACGCTCCGCTGCTACAGAAAGGTTACGGATCCTCCCTGACGCTGATAAAGTCTCCATCCTGCCCCTCAGATCGTCTCCACATCAGGAGGAACTTCAGATTCACATTAAAGTCTGTTAAACCTCTTCCTCTCTGGCAGTTCCTGCAGAGCCCCGCCCTCTTCAGGTGATCCTGCACACCATGGTGCACTGCAGATTTTTTAATGTGCTACCATTACCGAGCGTGCAGGGCAGTCAGCGAATAGAAACCCACAGTGAGCAGGACTCTGCTAAAGGGTGTAAAAGTGAGGTTGAAATTTGCGCTGGGCAGCAGTAAAATATTTTATCTCATTGTTCTGCGCAACATTGAATAATGAATTCTAAAGAAGTGTATTGTCACTTCTAATTTAAATGTACTGCGATATAGTATTTCCTTTACACAGCAGCAAGAAAATATTTCTGTTAAATCAACTTAAACATTAATGTGATCAAATCAAATATTAAACCTAAGCTGTTTGTCTCTGCCAGGTTCAGCCAGGATCAGGACCTGATCAACCCCCCCCCCCTCCTGTGACTCAGGGTTTGACTGGATTCAGAGCCAGCGAGCAACGGACTGTCAAAATAATAATAATAAAAACTGCGTTAACGTGGGATTAAATAATTGTCGCGTTAATGAATTAATGCGTTAAGGTGCCCTAATAGAAACAGACAAACGCTGAAGATCACAACTTCATCATAATGTAAATTAGGAAGGCCGATTGTGCAGCAGCTTATTTCTGTTTTTATTAGGTCGCGACCTCGAGTAAGACAGGAGCGGGGAGGAAGTCAGGTGGCGTATAAAGATCGACAAAGTCAACCCGTTCTCACTTCCAAGGCCCAGTCCCAGTGTCCCCCCTGAGCCCCGAACCCTCACAGACTTCACTGACGTCACTTGGAAAGTGGTTGAGATTAAGAGGCTGCGAGGGCTCAAAATGCTGTAAACGGGAACAGGACGGCGCTTTGCCACTTTATCACGTTACCTTGACGACACTGAAACACGTTGCACTCTTTATTTTATGTTTTTGCCTGATGTTTAAGTCCTGCAGGCTCTCGCCCTGCAGAGTGGAGGAGACGGAAATGTCACTAATCATTAATGCACTCTTGTTGGTCAACCAGCCTCATCAAGCAAAAACTAAAACAAATAGTTGAATAAACTGTGATGAGGTGACTTCACCTGTTAGGTGGAACAGGTGAGGTCAGGTCTCTTAATCCTGACCAAACTTGATTGCTGTTAGATTAGATGGTGTCATGTTACACATAGGGCTTATTTTCTTCTGTCAGTCAGTATCTCGATATTTGCAGATGTTTTTTGGTTTATAAAATGTCAGAAAATAGTTTTAAATAATGTCGTTTCCCAAAGCTGAAGGTTTAAGAAGCTGAAATCAGAGAATTTGGACTTTTCTTCTTAAAATTGATTAATCGATGGATCAAAATAGTTGGCGATTAATTAAATAGCCGACAACTTGACTTTCCCTTCTCTACCTGACGTGGCCGTTAATGATTATCAATAGCTGTTATTAATCGATCAGTGCCTGCAGATAACCCCGTCGGTACCTGAGCACTGCGGGACGTCACAGGCGGCCATGTTGTCCCGTCTCCCCACCTCACCACAGGCCAGACAGCTGACTGATGACAGAGCCAGCAGGTGAGACAGGTGAGCACCTCCAGGTAACCTGAGACACACAGACACTTTCTTTTAAATAAAGATAAAAAAGCATTTCAGTCTGAGAGCGGTTTGATTTAAGGCTTCAGATTGGATCTTCAGGTCCTTTACTGTAGTAAAAGTACTAATACCACACTGTGAAAATACTCTGTTTGAGTAAAAGTACTGCAATAAAAATGTTCCTTCGGTAAAAGAATATGAGTTTGTTGTAATTAAAGTATTAAAGCAGTGAAATGTCCCTGTCCCAAGTCGTCTCATACGGACACATGGTTAAGACCCGTTGGTGTCGGTCTGTAACGCATCGTGAGGCCCTGAAGGCAGGAGAAGGATATTTAACACAAAAGTCCGGGTAAGGAAGTGGACCTGAACCCGGGCCCAGGAGGCCGGTGTTTGTTTCCCGTGAAACAAAAAATCCTCATTGGATATTTTTATTTCAGTGACGTAAGTTAAATAACGTAGATATTTGACTCCAAACCATCATCCTTTCCTAAACGTAACCAAATCGCGACGTTTCACGACGTTAACCACTAGTTTTATTTTGAAAGTCTAAAAGGACGCCCTGCACGTGGAAAAGTGACGCCGAGGGGTGTATAAACTCAAAAGTTGTCAGATAAATGAAGTGCAGTAAAAAGTACTTTGAGATTTGTGGCAAGAGATTAAAATACTCAAGTAAAGTACAAGAATCCTGAAATGTGTGCTTATGTACAGTACTGAGAAATGTGTTTGTACCGCAGCAGCAGAGTCTGAAGGCGACTCCCTCCTCCTCCTCCTCCTCCTCCTCCTCCTCCTCCTCCTGCTCCTCCTCCTCCTCGGTCAGCTCGGCTCCTGGCTGCAGACCTCCTCAGGGCTTTCCCCACCGCCCTCCTCTGATCCAGGATCTGCTGCCGGAGGAACTGGATCCTCTCCTGACGAGCACACAAACAACAACGACAACACGCCCAGTCAGGTTCGTGTGTCACTTCTTCCTGTGGAGGATTTTCTCACAGACTCTGAGCGACGACAGAAACTCTTCACTGCAGACGTTCTCTGAATGAAGGAGTGCAGGAGAACAGACCCCAGAGCGGCAGCGGGTTTGTCAACACGAAGAGATAAACGTGTTCCAACGGCAGGAGAAGCCTGAACGACTTCATCTGAAGCTCCAGCCTGCAGCAGTTTTAGCTGACACAGGAAGTCAGGAAGGAAACACAAACTGTAAAGACGCTGTTAGAGAAGAAAACTGGACCATCTTTGAAACAAAAGGCTGAATGTTAATGTCTATGAAATAACAAAGAAGATAATTCCAGTTTCATGTGTGCTGACATGGTAACTGTACTGCAGTAAACTATGGCTGACTGATAACCAGCCGTGCACAAAGTACACAAATCCTGCACTTAAGTGAAAGTACCCTCTCTAAATGTTACTGCACTGAAAGTAGAAGTCTTCAACTTAAAGTTCTACTTTACTCAAAGTACAAAAGTAGCTGCTTTTAAAAAGTATTAAAAGTACCATCTGTTTGGTTCAGAGGTCACTGACACACACACTTTTTAACAAACATTCATTCATTAAAAACAGGTTTCAATAATACTTCAACTTACTCAGTTAAATTTATGTGTCAGTGCGGGGTGAAGTATTCACATCCTTTACTTAAGTCAAATTGTACAAATGAAAATGGTTACTAAAGTAAAAGTAGAAACTGCTGGAGTTTAATTTATAACTACACATCATATTTTATAAACTCTGAAGCTGTCAGATAAATGTAGTGAAGTAAAAAGTATAATATATTTTCTGAGATGGAGCAGAAGGACAAAATACTCAAGTAAAGTACAAGTACCTCATATTTGTATTCAAGCACAGTCAGGGTCGTAGGACTGGGTGGAACAAGGGGACTGAGTATCGTAAACAAAGACAAACGAAATAACCAAAACTGAAGTAAAAACGAGGCTTTACAAAAAGAACGATAACTAACTAAAATGAAAGAGTCCTTTAGTTTTCATTGGACCTAATTAACCTACATTTGGAGTGGATATATAGGTCAGGTGCAGCTGCTGGTGAGCCGAGGGTGTGTTGTGCTTTTGTCCTCCGCGTACAGAGCTGCCTGTCCGTCACGAGAGCCCGGGGTCACGCCGCCGTCTGGCCGCAGCGTGGCGACCGCTGTTACGAGGACAGCCCCATGTAACGTGAAGGGGGGGGGCTAAAGTAGCCGGGAGACCCAGGTAGGGATCAGAGCTCGTCCTGCTCCGGGTTAACTGTCTGCTGCTCATTAGATTTACTGTCAGCCAGCCTGTCTGTGCTTTTAACATGGAATCTATTTTCTGATTAATAGAGGTTTACATTTTAATGTAGCCTAACTGCTTTCCTAGAGACGATGTTTGAACGTCTCGGGTCCACTGGGTAGCAGGATCAGGGTAGTTTAGCTCTGAGGCTTTTCTGTATGTAGGTTAGAAATTATACTGTAGATGTAGCATGTGCTTCATAGATTCGTAGCATTTATTTAGACAATATGTTCAAATATACATTTGCTTAGTGTTTGGGCCCCTACAAGCTTCAGATAGCTTACAAAGGTGTCCCTTTTCCCAAATCTGCATTATATCTAATGATTGTACTTTTATTTTAATGTTTGGTGAATAAACTAAACGGGACTGAGCTTGGCATCCTGCAGCGACAGAGACTAAAACTAATAAAAACTAAACTAAACTAGCAAATTCATGTTAAAAACTAATTCAAACTAAACTGAAATTGAAAACAAAAAGTCAAAACGGATTAAAAATAAAAACTGATACTATAATAACCTTGCTGAGTGTGCAGGGCCCTCACGTGAGGAGGGTTCGCAGAGACACTAGAAGGAATAGCAAGAGGGGCCCCAGAGAACGCCACAGGAGCCGCACGGCGAGCATCATGCTGCGTGTCACACAGAGAGGTTACTGAAGTAAAGGCTGCGTTCGGTTCAGGAGCAGAGTTTCTGTGGGAGAAGTTTCACTTTGCAAACCTGCTACATGCACAGAAAAGCAGAATATGACCTCTTTACTGATTCAGTGTGAGAAGAAAAATGTAATTGATGTCCTTTTGAAAACTAATGAAGTAATTAAGGCCTAATCTTTGTTTCACTTTTATTCCATTGTTGATATTGTTCCTATTCCTCACATAATATCATGTTGGAATAGTATAACGCAGAGTGTTCTTTGGGATAAAGTGTGGTCATTATTGTTTAAATATTTGCTTTCTAATAAAGTGAGAGAAGTTTCGTTTAAATTGATTCACTTGTTCTACCAGGCGAAAATTTCTTTAAAAGACATGAACGGAATATTAAAACTTACTGCAGACGTGCAGCGGAAAATGTTTCTGGTCAGACATGTCGGAGTTCATTCAGACTCGTCTCACTCATCATAAGAAAGGACTTCACAACAAATCTGTTATTCTTACTTTGCCAAATACCAAATCCACAAATGGGAATGTGCTGGTTCTGAACCATCCGCCCGTCTCTCTGAGTGAACTCTGCACAGTTTATATTTAACACTTGTGACCTCATGAAGTGACTGATGGTGGAAAACCTTAATGAGTCCGTTTTTTTGTACCCCAGCAGAATGAAATGTTGTTGTTGTGTTTGTCTTTACATGTCTGTGCCGACATTGTCAGTAAAGTCCTTCATGTTCTGTTCAGGCCTCGCTGCTGCAGCTCAGAGTCCTGGACTGTTTGTCAGTTTCAGGGTTTCAGGGTCTCTCTGCTCTGCAGGTCTCGGTCTGGACCAGTTCAGACCTGCCTCCTGCTTCCTCCGCTCAGACTCTCATTCTGCAGATTCTTCAGATGCCTCTCTGCTGCTGCTCGTCTAAAGTCTCCTCTGACTTTTCAGGATTTCAGGATTTCACCTCGTTACTCACCCCGTGCTGTAAAACCATGAATACATCGACCTCGTAAAAACACCCCTTTATTGTGTGTGTGAGGGGGTGGGGCCTTCTTCTATTTGCTGTGATGAGGTCGGAGCTGATGGATCACATTACATCATCTTTGTGTCTCTGGCTGTCGTCAAAAAGCCTCCAGGAAGCAGGTTTGTGAAAGACGCCAAAATAAAAGCAGCTTATAAAATTAGCCTGCGGTTTTTAAACTGTGTTTGAAAATAATTTTATATTTCTGACTTTCCCTTTGAGGTAATTTGCTGTGTTGTGCTCTGACGTTTCTCCTTGGTTAAAAGATTTTCTTTTTAAATTCCATTTTGTGGCTGCTACCTTTATTCTAAGTACTGCATGTTAGTACAATTTTATGGTACTTGTATCTTACTTGTGTATTTTCTTCATGTCACTTTTTGCTTATCAGAATCCTTTTTACTGCGCCACGTTTGTCTGACAGCTTTCCTTTCTTTTCAAATTAAGATGTTCACACACTAAATACAGTGGGGGAAATAAGTATTTGACCCCTTGCTGATTTTGCAGGTTTGCCCACTTACAAAGAATGCAACAATCTACAATTTTAATCATATGTACATTCTAACAGTGAAAGACAGAATCCCAAAGAAAATTCCAGAAAAATCACATCATATGAATTTATTAAAATTGATAACCATCTGATGAGGAAAAACAAGTATTTGACCCCCTGGACAAACAACATGTTAATATTTTGTAGAAAAGCCATTATTGGCCAGCACAGATGTCAAACGGTTTTTATAGTTGGTGACAAGGTTTGTGCACATTTCGGCAGGGATGTTGGCCCACTCCTCCCTGCAGACAGCCTCCAAATCATTCAGGTTCCGAGGTTGTCGC
>NC_060152.1:34714157-34715451 GCF_021292245.1 Micropterus dolomieu | reverse complement strand
TGCACCGACAGTTGATCTTTTCTCTCCAAGTTGCTTTCCGATTCTCTTGTAGCCCATCCCAGCCTTGTGCAGATCAACAATCTTGTCCCTGATGTCCGTAGAAAGCTCTTTGGTCTTGCCCATGGTGGTGATGTTGGATGCTGGTTGTTTGGGTGTTGACAGGTGTCTTTTATACAGGTAACGAGGTGAGGCAGGTGTATTTGATGTAGATAATTGGTTGGGATTGGGGCTGTGTCTTAAAGAAAGACTAACTGGCTTGTAGGAGCCAGAATACTTGCTGTTTGGTAGGGGGTCAAATACTTGTTTTTCCTCATCAGATGGTCATCAATTTTTATAAATTCATATGATGTGATTTTCTGGAATTTTCTTTGGGATTCTGTCTTTCACTGTTAGAATGTACATATGATTAAAATTATAGATTGTTGCATTCTTTGTAAGTGGGCAAACCTGCAAAATCAGCAAGGGGTCAAATACTTATTTCCCCCACTGTATCCCTGCGACCCTGTACGCAGGATAAGCGGTTGACGATGGATGGACACACTAAATATATCATGAGATTATAAATCTGATGTTTGGGACGTTTGGGTTTCACAGTGAGGACTCTCAGGTCTCAGGGGCACTTCAGCAGGTAGAGGGAGGTACTTTATTGTCTCCTCTGCATTTAACCCCAAGAATTGGGAGCAAAGGGCAGCTGATGGCACTGGCTGGAGAACCTAACATGTTTTTAATGGTGGGGGAAACCGGAAACCTACATGCAAACTCCACACATAAAAGCCCGGGATGAACAGGGTTCAGACCCGGAACCTCCATGCTGTGAGGCCACAGTGCTATCGACTGGGCCGAGGGGGGGTTGAAGTAGAGGTTTTCAGAAAGAACCCTGAACCAACGCAACTGCAAGTAAAGTACAAGAATGAATCAAGCAGGAACCACCGGGTCTGAAAAGTGAAACAATGCTGAAGCACCTTAAACCTGCGTCCTCTCTAGCGGCCAGCAGGGGGCGACTTATACCTGCGTCCTCTCTAACAGCCAGCAGGGGGCGACTTAAACCTGCGTCCTCTCCAGCAGCCAGCAGGGGGCAACTTAAACCTGCGTCCTCTCTAGCAGCCAGCAGGGGGCGACTTAAACCTGCGTCCTCTCCAGCAGCCAGCAGGGGGCGACTTAAACCTGCATCCTCTCCAGCGGCCAGCAGGGGGCGACTTAAACCTGCGTCCTCTCCAGCGGCCAGCAGGGGGCGACTTAAAGCTGCGTCCTCTCCAGCAGCCAGCAGGGGGCGACTTAAACCTGCGTCCTCTCC
>NC_060152.1:34709898-34714057 GCF_021292245.1 Micropterus dolomieu | reverse complement strand
CCTCTCTAGCGGCCAGCAGGGGGCGACTTAAACCTGCGTCCTCTCCAGCGGCCAGCAGGGGGCGACTTAAACCTGCGTCCTCTCTAGCGGCCAGCAGGGGGCGACTTAAACCTGCGTCCTCTCTAGCGGCCAGCAGGGGGCGACTCCAGCGGCTGCAGAAAGAAGTGTGATTGTATAGAAGTCTCTGAGAAAATGTTTCTACTTGTCAGCTGATTTATTCCCTCAGTAAACACTTTCCTGATGAGTTTCTGGTCTCAGTCGCTAGTTTCAAGTCTTCTTCAACACAGCATGATGTTCATTTAGTAAATTATGGTCCCATTTAGAGGAACAGAGACCAGGAAGTAGGGGAGGCTTTAGGGCGGGGCTACAAGCTGACTGACAGGTCGCTACCATGGCAACCATGATACGGTCCTGAGCTGAGAGTGTGTGTGTCTGTATGTTTGTGTGTGTGTGTGTGTGTGTGTGTCTGTGTGTGTGTGTGTGCCTGTGTGTGTGTGTGTGTGTGTGTGTGTGTGTGTGTGTGTGTGTGTGTCTGTGTGTGTGTGTGTGTCTGTGTGTGTGTGTGTCTGTGTGTGTCTGTGTGTGTGTCTGTGTGTGTCTGTGTGTGTGTGTGTGTTTGTACCAGCTCTCTCTTTGGATGATATGAAGCACAGACGAGTCGTCTGCAGCGCTGCACGAATCCTCCGCTCAGAGAGACCAGCAGAGCCAGACCCAACAGGAACCCTGAAACACAAACCAGAACCAGTGAGACCAGCAGAACTTCTGCTGAGGGCAGCTGGAGGGTAAATGTCTTGCTCAAAGGCCCCTCTGCAGGGAGCTGTTTGTCTTTTGTAATCAGCTGTAACATTTTATTTATGTCTTATTCAACATTACGACACCGTAACTAGAGCGTGAAGAACAAACTAGCTGAGAACAATTCAGACTCTCCTGACTAAATATGAACTGTTTGATTAACGGTTGGTTCAAATCAAAGATGACTCATGTCTCTCGCTGCACTCATTCACACACACACATTCATTTGAACTTAGTTTATTCTTTTAAAACTGTATATATATATACTGTTTTATTGATGCCTTGTGTCCCCTCTTGATGCCTCTTTATGTGTAAAGCACTTCTTATGAATACCCTTGTTGTCATAAATGTGTTTAATAAACAGACTTAAATGGAGACAAAAGTTTTGGAAGGCCGCCATGTTTGTAGTTCTTTTGTGCATGGCAGTTGCACACTCCCTCAAAACTTGTGACATCTGTGGCATTGTGCTGTGTGATGGAACTGTACATTTTGTGGTGGCCAGCCTAAGGCCTTTTATTGTGGCCAGCCTAAGGCCTTTTATTGTGGCCAGCCTAGGGCCTTTTATTGTGACCAGCCTAAGGCACACCTGTGCAATCCCCACGCTGTCTGATCAGTATCCTGCCACACCTGTGAGGTGGATGGATTATCTCGGCAAAGGAGAAGTGCTCACTGACACAGATTCTGACAGATTTGTGAAGAATATTTGAGAGAAACAGGCCTTTTGTGTACATAGAGAAAGTCTCAGATCTTTGAGTTCAGCTCATGATGAGTGGGGGCAAAAACAAAAGTGCTGCCTTTATAATTTTTTTCAGTGCATAATATAGTACACATAAAGCTTCTGAGGTGCATTAACAGGCTATTTCAAGGTGTTTACTGTAGAAATGTGTTTCATTTCCTTCCACTGCTGTAGAAGAACTTGAAATTGTTAACTGATTATTTTTGAAAATGTTTTTTCTCTTAAATTTACATTATTTCTCACTTTTACTGACCTAAACTTTCTCTTAACTTCTTTGGTTATTCTTTGATGTATTAACCTTTGACCAGAATATACTGTATATAATCGGGTTTTCAACGGTGACACTCGACAACACCAACACACACCTGTAGGAAGTGTTCGTTATTTCTCTCAGCTGTCAATCAAACTTTATTTACATTCGCCCTCAGGTTCAGATCTGATCTGAAGATAAAACCTTGAAACACGCCCAGCTGTCAGTCCACACAGAGATCCAGGTTGTGAAACTACTACTGACTCCTTTCCACAGCAGGAACTTTTTTTATGCACTCAGAAACTCGACTTCCACTTCAGCTGCAGGAACCTGGTTCCAGTTTTAGCTCCACACATGCTGACTTCTACTGAAGGGATATTTTCTGTGCAGGACTTTTACTTTTTTACAGAGTGAGTACTTTTACATTGTGGGGTTAGTAGTAAACTTGAGTAAAAGTTCTTAATACTTCTGCACCACTGCAGCTATGATGTCACATCGTGTTTGCACTTCTACCAACGCCTTCTCACTCACAGGTTGTCACATTTGGGACACATGGTCAAGACCCGTTGGCGTCAGTTTTGAACAGAGAAGTCAGAGTGAGGAGGTGGTTGGAGGGCCAGACACTGGACTTTGAACCAGGAGGCCGGTGTTTGTTTCCCGTGTGAAACAAGAACTCAACATTAAATGTTTTTACTGACGTCATGTAGGTTACGTCAGTCGCATCAGTTTTGCAAGTAACATTACTTAAGTTACGTAAGTTAACTGACGTACGTAACAAAGTTATTTTAACCTGAACCGCAATCTTTTCCTAAGCCTAACCAAATTGCGATATTTCACATTAACAGGTTTATTTTGAAAATCTAACCGGATGTTGTATATTTATTGAAAACCGGCGCTAAAGGGTACCCAGGGCGCTAAAAAGCGACACTAAAGGGTCAGACTCGTACCTAGGATGAAACATTTGCCGTAGCTCGGCTCTGAAGGCTCCAGGAGACACTTCCTGCTGATCACGGTGATGTTTCCTCCCTGGAGGACGTTAAACGAAGCCACCACGTCTCTGAAGATGTCTGAGGCGTAACCTGATCCGTTCACCTGCAACGCCACCATGACCGGAGCTGAAGGGACAGACGTTACCACGGTTAACTTTGATCAACGCCACGGTCATGTTCATCATCAGGAGGGGGTTCTCACCTCTGGCCACGACATCAGCGGTCACCTGGTGGTGCACCTGATCCAGCATCCAGAACACCAGGAAGTCCAGCGCCACCAGCAGGCCCCCCATCACCAGGTGTTTGAAGACTGAGACCACGCCCACCAACACCGCCTGCTGCTCTTTTGCTGTCAGCTGCAACGACACTGGAGGAGAGACGGGACGCTTTAACTCAGTTTAGCTCAGGTTAGTCAGGTCAGACAGTTTACACTTCACACACACACACAGGTGTACTGACATGGAGTGATGTAGGTCTTGGCCTCTCTGCGTGTGATTGGCAGGACTGAGGCTCCGCCCTGTGAGGTCACCTGTTGGTCGAGCTCTTCAAACTGAGCGCTGATGTAGACGTTATCAAAGTCGTCCTCATGGAGATACCTGCGTCTGTAACGCACCGCTCTGCACACACACACACACACACACACACAAGCGTGTGGATGGAGGAAACTGCAGCGTGACGATGGAGGAAACTGAAGCGTGTCGAAGGAGGAAGCTGAAGCGTGCGGACGGAGGAAACTGAAGCGTGACGATGGAGGAAACTGAAGCGTGTCGAAGGAGGAAGCTGAAGCGTGCGGACGGAGGAAACTGAAGCGTGACGATGGAGGAAACTGAAGCGTGTCGAAAAAGGAAACTGCAGCGTGTCGATGGAGGAAGCTGAAGCGTGCGGACGGAGGAAACTGAAGCGTGTGGATGGAGGAAACTGAAGCGTGTCGAAAAAGGAAACTGAAGCGTGTCGAAGGAGGAAACTAAAGCGTGTGGACAGAGGAAACTGAAGCGTGTGGATGGAGGAAATTGAAGCGTGTCAAAGGAGGAAACTGAAGCGTGTGGATGGAGGAAACTGAAGCGTGTCAAAGGAGGAAAGTGAAGCGTGTGGATGGAGGAAACTGAAGCGTGTCGATGGAGGAAACTGAAGCGTGTGGACGGAGGAAACTGAAGCGTGTGGATGGAGGAAACTGAAGCGTGTCAAAGGAAGAAACTGAAGCGTGCAGATGGAGGAAACTGAATTGTGCGGATGGAGGAAACTGAAGGGTGTCAAAGGAGGAAATTGAAGCGTGTCAAAGGAGGAAACTGAAGCGTGTGGACAGAGGAAACTGAAGCGTGTGGATGGAGGAAATTGAAGCGTGTCAAAGGAGGAAACTGAAGCGTGTGGATGGAGGAAACTGAAGCGTGTCGA
>NC_060152.1:34689490-34709798 GCF_021292245.1 Micropterus dolomieu | reverse complement strand
CAGAGGAAACTGAAGCGTGTGGATGGAGGAAATTGAAGCGTGTCAAAGGAGGAAACTGAAGCGTGTGGATGGAGGAAACTGAAGCGTGTCAAAGGAGGAAAGTGAAGCGTGTGGATGGAGGAAACTGAAGCGTGTCAAAGGAGGAAAGTGAAACGTGTGGATGGAGGAAACTGCAGCGTGTCGATGGAGGAAACTGAAGCGTGTGGACGGAGGAAACTGAAGCGTGTGGATGGAGGAAACTGAAGCGTGTCAAAGGAAGAAACTGAAGCGTGCAGATGGAGGAAACTGAATTGTGCGGATGGAGGAAACTGAAGGGTGTCAAAGGAGGAAATTGAAGCGTGTCAAAGGAGGAAACTGAAGCGTGTGGACAGAGGAAACTGAAGCGTGTGGATGGAGGAAATTGAAGCGTGTCAAAGGAGGAAACTGAAGCGTGTGGATGGAGGAAACTGAAGCGTGTCAAAGGAGGAAAGTGAAGCGTGTCAAAGGAGGAAAGTGAAACGTGTGGATGGAGGAAACTGCAGCGTGTCGATGGAGGAAACTGAAGCGTGTG
This sequence comes from Micropterus dolomieu, assembly GCF_021292245.1. Classification (NCBI taxonomy): domain Eukaryota; kingdom Metazoa; phylum Chordata; class Actinopteri; order Centrarchiformes; family Centrarchidae; genus Micropterus; species Micropterus dolomieu. Next base: position 34,709,248 of record NC_060152.1, on the reverse strand, counting down.
GACGGAGGAAACTGAAGCGTGTGGATGGAGGAAACTGAAGCGTGTCAAAGGAAGAAACTGAAGCGTGCAGATGGAGGAAACTGAATTGTGCGGATGGAGGAAACTGAAGGGTGTCAAAGGAGGAAACTGAAGCGTGCAGATGGAGGAAACTGAAGCGTGCGGATGGAGGAAACTGAAGCGTGCGGATGGAGGAAACTGAAGCGTGTCAAAGGAGGAAACTGAAGCGTGTCAAAGGAGGAAACTGAAGCGTGTCGATGGAGGAAACTGAAGCGTGCGGATGGAGGAAACTGAAGCGTGCGGATGGAGGAAACTGAAGCGTGCGGATGGAGGAAACTGAAGGGTGTCGATGGAGGAAACTGAAGGGTGTCGATGGAGGAAACTGAAGGGTGTCAAAGGAGGAAACTGAAGCGTGTCAAAGGAGGAAACTGAGTGAGTTCTGACCTCAGGAAGGCGCAGACGAGCAGGAGGAGACTGGCGTACACCAGCGGTTCGCTCAGCTTCTGAAACACCTGCAGCTCTGAAGAAACTTCCTCCATGATGTCCTGAGACACCTGCTGCAGGGAGCTGCTGCTGTTGGCGTCCAGGTCAAAGTCCACCGAGGCCGAGATGTTGAAGTCAAACTCCCGCTTCATTCGCTCGAACGCTGCAACGGTGGCTGCAAGAAGACAGACTCAGCGGCTCAGCGGCAGGACTAAGGTTGTCGATAAAGGTTAAAAACAGTCAGAAATAATGAACTCACGAGTCGCCAGATGTTTTTTCAGATGGCTGGCGATGAAGGAGGGGATGATGCAGAAGAGCTCGCCAGCTGAAACAGTTTTAATGATTTACTAAGACTCAAAAAAATCTCATTTTAATTATCAAATAATCTGTTTATTATTTCTATGATTTGTCTTTAAACGGTAGAACGTAAAAGTGAAATTGTCCATCGACATCGAGGAAGTCCAACTGAAGTCTGAGGTCTGAGACCACAGTCCTGAGGTGCGTTGATTTCTTTGCTGCCACAAAAGGGAGAAATCAGTCATGTTTTAACTGAGAAGCTTACAGGTCTGTCACTTTTGTGGAATATCTGCTATAAGTAAAATGAAAACCCATCTGGAAGAAAGACACTCGGTGTGAGTAAATGTTCAGGTAAATTTGAGCAAATACAAATTTATCTTGAGTCTTTTAGAAACATGTTTGTGTTTTAGCATTTGAACATCAGCAAGGTGTGCAGAAATAGGATCCAGCGTATTGCTAACGCTACATGTTAATCATCTAACAAGTTGTAAAAAAAATTCTAGTTTCTAAATTTATTTTAAAAAATAAATTTATTTATTAAAAAATAAAGTTAGTCACCAAAGTTTCAGTCCAGTTAGCATCTCATCCTCAGTGGGAAGCAGTTAAAGAAATTAATAAGGGCCCGTGTCCACCAAAGCGGTTTTTTCTGATGCCAGCGTCTTTTTTCAATTCATTCCAACGGGAGCGTGATGAGGCGCTGAGCGTTTTTTTTTCAGTCGACGAGATTTGAAAAATGTTCAACTTTAGAAAAAACGCTGCGCTCGTCATTGTCACTTTTTACCCAGCCGTCCAATCACAGTGCAGGAGGGGCGGGACAAACACCGCACCGAGCACATCCTATCTTGAACAAAACCATGTGCCTACTCGCCGAGGTGTTTCCTCGCCCGCAGAATCTCATGAACCCACATACGGAGAGTCTCTGCTCTCATGTTTCAGCCTTCTCTTCATGCAGAGCCAGCAGGCCTACTTACTTTGTGGTGACATTTTTACATTCACTAAAATTAAGTAGGCTACTTGCAGCACATCGCCTCCACGGAAATTATGTATCATAGCAACCACAGTGTCTCGAAAAAAAAACACCTCCAAAACGCTCCCAGCTAGGCGTTTTCAGAACAGCAGGTGGCGTTTTCAGCTGGCAAAAAAAAACGCTTTGGTGGACATGGGGCCCTAAAACAGTGCGTGTTTAAGATAGTTCAGGTTGGCTAAATGGCATAACTATGCCACCTGCTGTTATAAAATTTTGCCTGCATTGAGTAATGTTAGTAATGGCAAACAGTTATGGGTAATATTCCACCAGGTTACGTGTTCATGAACGTCCGTGGACTAAAACAATGCTAACTAACATGAAAAGGACGCTAAGGTGGAGCTGGCTTTCTTTGGGTGAACATTATTTTGCTAGGAATAAATTCACTGTTTATTAAGTTAACCATTCATTTTTTTGCAGATGATGATTTTTATGAGTTTTGAATCTGAGATCTCTCAGAAAATCTCTCCAGTACAGATAGCTAACTTTACCACGGCGCTGTCTTTCCAGACATGAGATGACGAGTCCGTTTTGTCTTTTGTCATAAATGCAGGTGTGTTACAGCATGTTGCTCTAAAGAGTGTGGAAATATTTAAATATGAAGTACTTTCTACTGTTTATTGGCCTCCTGTTTGTTGTAATGTAACTAGGTTACATAATTGTTTATGCATAAAATCCTATTAACAAATAACCTTAAATAAATCTATAAATTTTGTTTATGTGTTTTTTTTCCTCCTCATAATATTAAGAGGGACCATTTCTGTAGTTTCATTTATTTAGTTTACATGAATTTAAGTCCTGTATACGATCAACATGTCGATGTGTCAATGTACTTAAGTTCTTAACTGTACTACTGAATAGAACTTTAAAACTATATATTATCTTTTTCACAAGATTTTATAGCTTCAGTATTTCACATTAACGACAAACGACATTCAGCTTGTTTATTTTTCCAATATTATGTTAATGATATATTTAAACTCGCGTAATAAATCCTAACGTTGTTGCTGGTGACGCACGTCATCTGGAGGAGATTTGTATTTTTCGCCAGATTTTCAACAACCTTACCTCTGATTGGTTAGTACAGTTGGTTAGAGTTGGCCAATCAGAGGCAGGACTCAACGCAAAGCTGGTGTCCATCACATGACCACATTGGAATGGAAACCACATTGAGCATTCAGTCTTATCAGGCCGCAAAACACATCACATACTGCATTTCACAAGCGGAGGCTGAATAATGAGGACCAGGAAGCTGATGGATCCTTTAAAACCAGTAAACAGAGGTGATGGTCGGTGAACGCACCGCGGGCGAGGCTGCAGAGCGGCAGGAAGCCGTCCACAATGTCACACAGGAAGTTGAACTCTCCTAGCAGGTCGTAGCAGTCGCCTCGGGCCTGGTCGAACACCGCCCGGCACTTCCTGTACGGAGAGCCCAGTTTGGCGTTACACATGTCGCCAATGTCGACCAGGAAGTGGAGGACGTTCCTCAGAGTGCGAGCTGCAGGGTCAGAGGTCACAGTTGCATAACATGAGCTAAACTAAACATGAGATATTTAGTTTTATTGATTTGTTGTAACTAAATATGTACTTTAACATTTACAAGGACTCTCTGGACCTGCCCAAGGAACCTCCTAAAGATCCCCTAGAACTTTCTCAAGGCCTCTTAGAACCTTCAAGGTCTCTAGAACTAGGACCTAATGGACTAATGGAATCTCCTTATGGACCTGATTACATCCCTAAGAAGTCCTGGAACATCTTCAAGATCTCTAGAACTTCCTAATAGACTCCTCCTAAAGATCCTCTTAGATCCTTCCCAAGGACCCCATAACCTCAGTGCAACCTCTTTAAGGAGCCCTGGAACATCTTCAAGATCTCTAGAACTTCCTCCTAAAGATCCTCTTAGATCCTTCCCAAGGACCCCATAACCTCAGTGCAACCTCTTTAAGGAGCCCTGGAACCTTCTCAAGATCCTTTAAAACTTCTTTAAGTACTTCTGGAACCTCTAAATGGACCTCAAGGCCACTTGGAATCTCCTACAGAGCCCTTGAAACTTCCTCCAAGACTCAAGGACCCAATAACCTCCCCAAGGACAGATTGAGCCTCCTCAGTGTCTCCTGAAACTGACTAATGCCAATCAAACGATGCGAGATTTACATATAAAAGGTTTTCCAGGACTGACGATAAAAAGAAGCAGTCAGAGGGATGAAAGGTGATCTGAGCAGACGTAAAGATTCTGTATTTCCAGACTAAACTCAGCAGCTCTGTGTTAATAATAAACCTGCAGCGTCGCTCACCGACATGGCGGACGCCATCGGTCAGAGCGTGGATCAGGTTCTGGACTCTCGCCGCCACAGAGTGCACGTTGCTGCTGATCTCTATGATTCTGTCCAACACGGCTGCAAACAACAGAAACTGCACATCAACATGGGGAAACTTTGACTGAATCAAATGATCGTGGCTGAACTGAGCTGAATGAGAAAAATGATTTAAGTCAGCGAGATGGACGCATGGTCAAGACCCGTTAGCGTCAGATTGTAACACTCTGAGGAGCCACTTGGTGTCATAGTTCAACGCTCTGGGGGAAGGCCTGAAGCGTAACTTAAAATGCTAAAGGGAGGAGGTTGGGGTGGACAGTTGGCCAGAAACCGGACTTTTACCCCGGAGACTGGCGTACGTTTCCCAAAACAAAAAAGTCAACAATAAATGTTTTTATGCAAGCATTAAGCATTAAGCTCTTAATTTCCTGCAGTCTGGAGACATTTTCTGTACCAATTTATGGTGGAAATGTCTTTATTTATATGAAGGGAAACAAAATTCATGTGGCCGGTGACAATTCAGAATATAAAAATATTATCAAATATAATAAAAATAATAATAATAATAATAATACAGTAATCAGCAGCTTGTTTTTTAGCCTAAGTTACTCTTTTGGACAAGACAGATCTGTTTCTTCTACATTGCATTTCATGTTTTCCTGTCGTGCAAGTAAACCTTTCTCACAGAATTTACATTTGTTATTAAACCATTTTTGTTGCGAGATAATTTTCACAACCTTTTCCTAAACCCAACCAAATAGTGAGGTTTCACAACATTAACACTTTTATTATAGAGTCCAACCGGACGTTGCAAATTTACTTGACTGCTGTCAAAAAAATACGCTAAAGGGAGCCCAGGGCGTCAACAAGCTATGCCAAGGGGTCTTAACCAAGCGTCCACGTGTGACGGGTTGGGAGTGACATCACAGTGTAAAAATACTCCATTACGTTCCATTATTAAGTAAAAGTCCTGCATTCACATTCTTACTTAAGAACAAAAGCGAAATTTTACTTAGTTTACAGAATAATATACAGTTTATTATACTGTTGGATTATAATTATTCAATGGTTTATTATTTTTATGTTGCTGCTGGGCAGATTCATCTGTAATAATACATCATCATTTATTTGTATATTTTGTATAAATAAACAAAACTTGTAAGTTACTTTATGTTATCAAATACGTGCAGTGGAGTAAAAAGTACAAAAATGGCCTCTGAGGTGTAACAGAGTAGAAGTATAAAGTTGCAGAAGGTGGAAATACTCAAGTACGAGTATTTAAGAACAGTAATTTATAACAGCAGTTTTTCAGTGATGTGGAGGTGGGCGGGTCTTACAGAAAAGGGGCGTGGTCGATCTCTGCATCAGTTCCTGCGTCTGATTGGCCGCCAGCTCGGCTCCACACAGCAGACTGGCGGCGGCTCGCTCCGTGTTTTCTAACGTGTTGCTGAGCGGACCAGACAGCAGCACCGAGGCGAACAGGAAGAGGAGGAGGTTCCTGCCCTGAGCTGCAACACAAGACACGAGGCGCTGTGATAGGCTGATCAGGGAGGCCACGCCTCCACCAGGAGCCCCGCCTTTATTTGAGAGCCCCAAATAAAGGTTATGTTACAGGATAAAGTGTGAAAGACACGATTACTTTTATTTTACACTTTCTCCTGTTAGAGACGTCAGTGCAGGTTTAATGTAACGCTGGTCATTTTATACCTGCGGCTGGGTTTCAGTCTCTTCAGGCAGAACGACCTGACACCTGACAGGCGAAGGACTCACCTGAGCACAGCGAGGGCAGCAGCACCATGACGTCGGCCCGGACGCCGGCTGACAGGCCCATCCCGAAGGCTGCCAGGACGGCCAGCGCCAGCGTGGTGTAGACACACAGCCACAGCGGCTGCCTCTGCAGGAAGAGCGCCGTGGCGCCGTACAGAGACGCCAACAGCAGCCCGGAAACAAACGGCACGAGGCAACGCCCCCCCTCTGACAGGTGACCTCTGACCTTCCCCCAGCTGCTGAGGCCAGAGCGTCCCGCCGACCTGAGGACGGAAAAACGACGTCAGCAGTCTTACTAGTACTCATTCAAGTACACGTGTTGTAGGCTGCTAGTACTTAACTTGAGTATTTTCTTTTCAGGCTACTTCATCGCTTCACAACATTTACCTGACAGTTCAGTTACTTTACAAAGTCAGACTTTTACACACAAAACCTACAAAGAGATTATAAAAGAAGTGTATTCAAGTACAGCTGACGCAGTCGATTGATGTCAGGATCAGGTGTCAAAGTCATAATTTAATGAAAAAACATTTCCTGTTTCCAGGTCGGACAAAACAAGCGTTCTGAAGGGGGTCACACCGAACAATCAGTCGATCGCCGTCTTATTAATAAGCTGTTGAACCTGTAAAATAAAATGAGAAACCTGGACCTTCATGAACGATGGAGTCAGTGCAGGAAGAGTCCGTTAGCCTTTAGCTCCCTGCTAGCTAAGCGCTCACTCACCTGTTCAGTGCTCTCCTGACAGCCAGCCTGACTCCGCCCCTCTCCACCTGGACGCTGGTGCCTCTTTTCATCAGGTGTCTTTTCCTGTTTCCAGTCTTCATCCTTTACTTCAGCCTTCTTTCATACAGTCTGCCAGTCTGTCTCAGGTGTTTTCACGTCTCCCTGGAGACCAAAAGAAACCTGAAGCTTCCAGAAGCTCCACCTGACAACCAGCAACCCTGAGACTGGACTGACATCATGACTCACCTGCGCACACCTTCGCCTCCTCACAGCAGTACGTTCAATCTTCTTCTTCTTCTCAAATACAACATCTCCAGCTGCATCTGTCTGACCGTCTGTGTCTGTCCTCCAGCTGTGCAGAGGATCAGTTCCGCCGTCCTGCCTTCTGTCGTCCATCGATTCCTCTTCAGCCAATCAAAAGAGTTTCGGGTTGCTCACCTGCTCCTCAGGGCGCTGTTCGGGGCAGTGAGCGGTGCAGGTAACGTCCATAACTAACCCCAACCCCGGAGTCTACAATTCCTCCTTAACAGGCTAATGTTGTTATCACTCGTAGCATTAATGCTAAGAATTGTTAGCATTCTCTGTTGTTTTCTTTTCAAATTGTATTGTTTTATTTTAAATTATTTTAAATTGTTAAATGATTTATTTACAATGTCCCATTTCATTTTATTTTTATTATAATAGTTTAGTTTTTGCATTATTTCATTATTACAGCAACAGCTATTATTATTTATTTAAATGTTTGCATAGATGTTTCATAAAGCACACAATTTTATCAAATTAAATTAATTTTTTAATTGACTACAATTTAAAAATAAATTTAGCCAGAAAAATAAAGATGATACTGTTTTTTATATATTTTGTTTATTAAAATATTATTTCATTTTTTGTATTACTTACACTTACTAATTATTATAGCAACAGCTATATATATTTTATATATAATATATATATTTTTATTTTTATAAATATTTCATCAACTCTGTTTTCATCTATTTATTTTAAAATGAAAAAGAAATCACAAAAATCATAAAATGATTTTTATTTGATCTTTTTTTCCAGTTGAATTTATTTTTGAATTGATTACATTTTATTGCTAGTTAATGTGTCCAGTTAACCTGACGCACCCCGTTATGATCCCTCAGTCCTGTTCCTGGGAGTCTGCCAAAGCCTCCCGCTGACCTTTGACCTGCAGCTGGCAGCAGGAGGTTTGTTTGTCGGTGAGCAGACGTCACACATCGCTTTTTACCTGAAATTATTAAATAATTGAAAGTCACATGTTGACTAACACGTGTGTGCGTGCTCCAGCCGTGTGTGCGGTGTGCGGCGCCTTGTCCTCCACCTGCAGATGTTCGGTCCTCCTGATGTTTCCCGGCGTGTTCGGTTCTCGTGGCCGAGCCTACCTGATGCTGTTACTCCTGTCTGTGCTCTACAGAGGTGAACTCACACACACACACTAATTTTACCTGTACACCCGTGTGGGAGACTGTGGAGCCCTAAAACATTCAATAATATATATTATATTATATATAATAATATATAATATTATATCAATCCTTCGGAAATAAACAATCACATAATTAAATATAGAAATTAAGCGATAAATTGTGAAATAATTAAATGAATTAAATTCAACTCATGCTTATTACCTTATCTGCAAATGTACATAAATATTATTTTGGATTAACAGACATCTTGCTTATTTAGTGTTTTGTCCTACATAAATGACACAGTAGCTAAACCGAGTGATGATGGAGCTAAACTAGCCTAGCTTCTACCTGCTGCACCTGAGAGGATTTTCACATCTTAACAGACTTTAAAAACGTTGGATCCCAAAGACACAACGACAGATTGAACCTATGTTTGATATTTTAATCTTAAGAAGTCCAGACGGTTCAGGACCCCACACTCTGCGTTTATACTGAACGGTTTCAGAGTGGCGGTTCTGGGGACTCAGGATCTCACAGAATCTCGAGTGATCAAACGTGACTTCAGACAGAAACAAAGATGGAGGAGGCAGACTGTCAGCTGGTCGACCTTGTGCGTGTCCGCTCAGCTCGCTCTCATTGGCTGCTGCAGGTTTCTGATCCAGTCACTAAACCTTAAGAATTTGTCTGTAAAGTCCTCACAGGATCATTTTGGCCAATAATCTGTTCCCACCAGGCTCGGCTCGGCAACGCCCCCGCAATTGTCGGGAGGGCGAATCGTCCCGATCCTCCTCTAGTGTTCGGCCGGCGATAGCAGTGTAGCAGTAACGGCCTTTTTAGCTTCAGATTCCATTGATATTATGTGACTTGTTTAGGTTAAACTACCTTTGAATCAATTTTTGTTTTGTACATTCTAATATAAATAGACAGATAGCAAAACACACATTCACTAAATTCCTGAACTGCAGCACTCGTAACAACCCCAACGTTTACTGTGAACTGTGCTGTGTCACAGATCTTATTTAATTAAATTGGATTATATTGGTGAATGAAGTAATGAGTGTGCTAGGGAATAATTTACCTTCATATCACATTTGTACATATCTGGCATCCTCTTTGCTACAAACCCGTACATGTCGAAGGATAAAGGAAGCAACACATCGACAATGGGAGACACACATTTCTTCAAAGGTTGAGCAACATGTTCCACAAGGGAAATTAAAAGTAGAAATTAAAAGGTGAGGCAGGGAACAAAGGGAAGGGCTGCAGGCAAATCAACAAACAAACAAACAAAAGAAGGCGCCTTTCCAGCCGACCAGCCCCTTTTACTTTACAAACTACAAAGTCTTAAAGAATAAAACTCAAACTCCTATCTTCCTGTGATAATCTTGCTCTGCCAAACCAGAATTCCATCTAGCAGCCACCCATAAAGATAATGTTTGAATAAACAATGAAAACTAGGTGTGGTGCAGAAAATTAGAGATGCGTAAAACAAATAAACTAACCTAAGCCTGTTGTCCGGTTCCCACAACTACTGAGCTAATCCCTGAAACGAGTTAACATCAATCTGTATATCACAACAACCTGACTTAACATTATATACAGCAAAATATCACGCAGGTTATTCATGAACACAGCGAGAGGCAACAGAGACGGACTGCTGATTACTACTACTACTGATTTCCAGGAGACAACTTTTATCAGCTCCCACAATCAGACGGGCAGCCTGACGATTGGCGGCAGAACCCCGTGGCGTGGGAAGGGGGCCCGTTCAGTTGAAAACGGGGGTCGACCAGGGAGGGAATCCCCCGACCTCGACAGTCTTATATCACATCAACTTGAGTGACCTGTTAATGTGAAACTAAACGTCATGTAGTATCATGAATAGCATTTTTAAATACTGTATTGTAATGTGTACTTGGAGTAGTATCATGTTGAAAAAACACAAATCCCACATAAACCACAAATGTGCATTATGTCAAAGAATATGATATCTTGCAGTATTGGATGTGATTGAATGGATCTGTGTTGTATCGCTGTGATGTTGTAACGTGTCTCCTGATGATTTTACAGGACCGGTTTCTAACATCCAGCGTAACGTGGAGGCGGCTGCAGTGTCTCTGAGCTGTAACCTGGACCTGCAGGTTCATTACAGCAAGTTACTGTGGAGAGACACCATCAGACCTTTTATACTCATCGCCCAGGAGCTCATGGTGACTGGGACAAGACTTTAAAACCAGACCATTATAGCTTGCAGGCTTGCTAGCAGCACTGCGGTGCTTTGAGCTAAATGCTAACATCAGAATCAGGAAGAGAAGTAGTATTTTTCATGGTGGTTTGCTATGTTGCTACACATGAACATACATGTGACATTAATAAATGTAAAAATATATAAACATGGTGATAAACAGATGTGCAAGTTATAAAATCTGCATGATAATCAGCATGCTAACAGTGACAGTTTAACGTCAGCAGATATATTTACCATGTTTTCATGCTTAATTCAGTGTGTTAGCATGCTAACATTAGCTAATTAGCAGTAAATGCAGCATACAGCTGAGGCTGATGGGAATCTAATTAGTTCAGCAGGTATATGGTCATAAACCAAAAGATGGTTTCAGAAGAAGTCAGAGGATCAGCAAAGTTATTTCAGTTTATCCTGAGGGGAACATGAAGGTCTGGACCACATTTCATCAAAATCCATTTAGCAGCTGCTGATGTTTCAGTCTGAACAACATGAAGGACAGACCGACAGACATTACCATCCATAGAGCGACGCTGCTGGCAAGGCTGAAAACTGCTAAATGCATTTGCCAAATTTACGAAAATACAAAACAAAACAAAAGATGTGTTTTTATCTGATTGTCGGCTGTGTCTGTATGTTGTTGTTGTTATGGTTCAACCCGTTCTCATCCCAGGGCGTTACATATGGACATGTATTCCGACACCTTGGCATTGCTTTTTAACGCCCTGGGTACTCTTTAGTATTATTTTTGCACGCATAGGCCTCGGCGGTGAATACACGGAGCAACTTTTAGAGCAATGGTGCTGGGCAATGTTGCTGTCAATGGTAATGAGTAAAGATTACCACCGTAATCCCCTTCCCCCATCACTCTGCCACCCTCCCCGCACCATCAACAATGTGCAGTTTCACTGTATTGGGGGGGTCTGGAAACCAGTCAGTATCTGGTGTGACCACCATTTGCCTCACGCAGTGCAACACATCTTCTTTACATAGAGCTGATCAGGTTGTTGATTGTGGCCTGTGGAATGTTGGTCCACTCCACTTCAATGGCTGTTCAAAGTTGCTGGATATTGTCAGGACCTGGAACACGCTTTCATATACGCCGATCCAGAACATCCCAAACATGGTCAATGGGTGACATGTCCGGCGAGTATGTTGGCCATGCAAGGACTGGGATGTTTTCTGCTTCCAGGAATTGTGTACAGATCCTTGCAACATGGAGCCGTGCATTATCATGCTGCAACATGAGGTGATGGTCGTGGATGAATGGCACAACAGTGGGCCTCAGGATTTCATCATGGTATCTCTGTGCATTCAAAATGCCATCAATAAAATTTTTGTCCATAACACTTTTGACCATACCATAACCCCACCGCCACCATGCCCCACTTGATCCACAACGTTGACATCAGCAAACCGCTGATCCACATGACGCCATACACACTGGATGTACTGCCAAATTCTCTGAAACGTCTTTGGAGACGGCTTATGGTAGAGAAATGAACATTCAATTCACGGGCAACAGCTCTGGTGGACATTCCTGCAGCCAGCGTGCCAATTGCACACTCCCTCAGAACTTACGACATCTGTGGCATTGTGTGTGATGGAACTGCACATTTTGGAGTGACCTTTTATTGTGACCAGCCTAAGGCACACCTGTACAACACCCATGCTGTTTGATCAGCGTCTTGATATGCCACACCTGTGAGGTGGATGAATTATCTCGGCAAAGGAGAAGTGCTCACTGACACAGATTTTGACAGATTTGTGCAAAAACAAAAGTGTTGCGTCTGTAATTTTGTTCAGTGTATAACTAGTGGTTGTGAAACGTTGCAGTTTGTTTAGGTTTAGGTACCAAAAATACTTGGTTAGGTTTAGGAAAAGGTCATGGTTTGGGTTTAAATAACTATGTTAGTTACATCACTGAAATTATGTAAGTTAAGTTTTGCTACCTACATACCATCACTAAAAGTTTTTTTCACAAGGGAAATGAACACCAGTCATCTGGGTGAAAGTCAGGTTCTGGTCCCAACCGTCGATCCCACCACCTCCTTACTCTGACTTTTCTGTTATTTAAAGTAATACTTTTAGAATTAAACAATGGCGCTAAAGACATGACAAAGTGTAGCTTGACATTCTGGGAATGAGAACAGCCTAGCTGCATGGATGTGTTTGTGGAACAAAATATGGCAGATGTATCTGGTCCTAATAGGAGTGTTAACTGATGCGTGTTGTGTTTCCTGTTCAGGATGACGAAGCTGAGTTTCAGTCGGAGGCTCAGAGCATCAGCAGGAAGTTTCAGAACATCAGAGACGAGGTCGTCCTTCAGTACGGATACGACCAATTCAAACCCAAACACGCTGCCGGTAACAGCACACAGGAGCAGTTCACCTCCAAGACCATGATGCAGTGCGACGGTGAGTGAGATGAACTAGAGTTTTAATAGGAAGCTGTGTAAAAAAGCATCAAGTTAACGTTAAATTTAACGTCCGCTTGTGTCTGTTTGTTTTCCAGGTGTGGTGGACGAGGGTGTGCAGCGATGTACTGATTGGTTCAGCCTCAGGTGGGAGGAGTGTATGACTGCGATCCCGGTCCCCGTCATTAACCACATCCTCTGCGTCTCCATGAAGTTCCACTTCCTGTGTGATATCATGAGAGGTGAAAGGTCCCACTGGCCAGGGTCTTACTGTGGTCTCCACTTAAACTACGACTAGACTCAAATTCAAGATATTACTGCACATTCAGGCTCTGACAGCTCAGAAGTTCCACATAATTTTGCGCTGCATTGAGATCTTAAAATGTCTGATGGCATGTTTCTCTTGTTCTAGTGTCTGAGTGGTTAATCTCTGCTATTTTACTGTCTTATAGCACTTAAATAAATTATCATACAGCCCTTCACACAGACATACAGATTGTCCCACTGTAGCAGGAAACGCCATTGATCCATGCTGTGGTAACTGTATACACAGCATTACTGCAGCTTAATCAACAAACACCACTTGTTATATAAATAAATTTTTAAATCATGGTTTGACCTAATGCTCATTGCCATAGAGCTACCAATTTGACCATTGTTCAAACTTTTTCAAGGCACTATGTAGCTAGCCTGCTAGCTTAGATACAAGAGTGTTGAGATGAAATAATTGGCACTTTTGCACTGAACAATTTGCACACCTTGTTCTCATATGAAATGATCTTGCCCTGTACTGTATTGTAATATGATCTCGGTGTCCTGTCTGGTAAGTTGTCTTCAAATTGTATTTATGATGGATTGACTGTGTTTTAATACATGACTACAACCAAATTTCCCCATGTGGAATGCTAAAATTCGACTTGACTTGATTTGATCACACCAGTGACAGCTGCCTAGTAAGTTCATTTAAAATAGTAGCTTTCACAGAAAAAAGTCACAGTGTGCTTTACAAGAGTAAAATATTAGAAATATGAGCAAATGAAAAGAAAAATAGTAAAGAAACAACAATGAGTAAAAAGCAAAAAGAACAGTAAAACATAAGCAATAATAGACCTTAAAACACACGTTTTCACATTGTAGACGGCACGCGGCGAGACAAAGGCTAACTTGAATAAAAGAGTATTTAACTGTTGTTAAACAGAAAAATACAGCAGAACGGCAGTGATACACCTGCAAACATTCAGCCAATATGCAAACGATACCTTGCTGTATATCTCTGTTTGGACTCCCATTGACAACTGTACTGCATGCATCTGTCACATGAATCCATGTTTGATTCAGAACGTCTTACACTTGAATCAAGATAAACCTGAGATTATAGTTATTGGAGCAGTTTGAGTCCTGTGTTCACACCAACTCAAACTCTCCAAGTTCAACCGGACTAAACAAGACTCTGAACATGACTAAAAACATGACTTCTTTAATCAGTTTAGAAATATTCAAGCCATTCATCTGTCATTCTGATACAGAGAGGTTCGTACATCATTTGTCTATAACAGGCTCTTCTTCTTCGTCGTCTCTTTCAGTGATGACTCCGTGGTGCAGGGAGCAGATCCCTGTGGAGGGAAACTTTGGGCAGCTGTTTGATCAGCTGAACCGTTCAGTCGACCTGCTGTCCAGAGAGTTCAGCACCGAGCTCGTCCTGCAGGTCACTGCCTTCGCCTCCTCCACCCTCAGCAAAATCTTTACATGGTTACATGGTTCTCTGCTAATGCGCAGATAGATGAGTCTTTGCGTCCTCTGACCTCCTGCAGGAGCAGCAGCAGCAGTCGGTGTTGGGTGGAGCTCCGCAGGATCAGGAGATCACTCAGGCTGTTAGAGGATCCTTCCAGAAGCTGATGACGACCATGAAGCAGCTGCTTAACGTCCTGCATCTGCTGCGCTCTTTCACCTTCATCACCATCTTCATCCAGTAAGATCTAAAAGTCTGACATCAGCTTTCTCTTTCTGCTGAGTCAGAGACCAAAACCTCCTCCTCTTCTTCCTCCTCAGAGCGTTTAGTTACCTTATACAGTACAGGAGGGACGTTCAATTCGATAACGTCTACATCACCACCTACTTCAGGCAGACTGACGCCCGCCGGAGGAGAGCGGTAACATCATCATCATCACCTCTTTCCCTGCAGTGTGAAAAAGATTTCTCCACTTCAGAACGATCTTGATCCATCATCTCGTGTTGTGTGATGTGTTTAGGGGAAGCGCTGTCTGCTGCCTCTGAAACAATCAGAGAAAAAGAATTTCATCAACCCCTGGAGTCCAAAGATCCACCCTGAGGAGCTCGAACAAGTGGTGGGTAACACCAATATTAATGATACCTGTGCTTTACCAGTGCTCTGATCTGAACCCAGTACTTTCAGACTGATACCATGATGTGGGTTAGTTCACAAACGATCTGGTTCTTTAAGACAAAATTTTGGTACAAAGAAAGGGGACCGAGTCTTCCTTGGTGAGAGCCGTTCTTTTTATCATTGAGTTCAAATCAAAAGTGTCACAAACAGCGCCACAGTGGGTTCACTTGTTTAATCGCATCAGCAGGTCAGAGTTCAAAATGTTTTCTGGTATTATGTGTTGCATGGGTTTTTACACTTTATTCATATAACACATTATATATGAAGATTCTCAGTTGGATCTGTGTGCGTATTCGTGAGGCTCTAGATTGGGTGGGAGAGCAGCCTTGATTGAGTCTTTCCAGGCACTTCATGATTACTGGTGTTAATACCACTGTCCCATAATCACTGAGGCAGGTTACTGTAGTCTGCTTCGGAACTGGCACTGCGGTGGATGTCTTCAGACAGCCCGTTCTCAGCCCGGGGCGTCCAATACCAACTCTTTCAGAAAAAGTGACAAAACGTAGTTATTTGACACACTTTTCTATGAGACGCTTCCGGAAGCCAAACTGAGATAAGAATGCGTTGCTACAGACAGGTGTGGACAGTACACTGTGATAGGGATCGGTTAAAGATATTCATAAATACCTCAGCTAGCTCTGCAGGACAGTCTCTGAGAACCCGTCCTGAAACACCGTCTGTTCTGGACTGTGTGTGTGATGTCTGCAGGCAGGATAATGAGTACCTGACTGCTGGTATCTTGACATGGAGCGGTGGTCATGACATTAGGGTTGCACAATATATCGGCATCATCATCGCAATGTGCCCAACCTCAGTAGTCACATCACTGAACTATAATGTCAAGCAAGTGAAATTATCACCTCAACTTTTTTGCTGCTTGATACAAAAGAAAAACTCGCACAGTTCTTATTTTCCACGACTAAAGAGAAGTCTGTCAGATGTAACATCATTTACTCTGACTGAAGGGTTCTTGTATACACAGAGTCTGTTGCTAGTGAGTGACCAGCGTGTCACAATACAGTTCTTGATCAGTTTATCAAACAACCAAATCAGGCCCCATCAGCTGTTGATGACAGTGTGAATATAAGTGAGAGAGAACAGGAGAAAACCACCGACACAGTGGATTTGGTTGCAAAAAGAAAAGCAACTTTTGGAAACCATCTGGTGGTTTTAGCTGCTCTTTGATTTTTATTGATCTCATTTTAAAATCTATTTCCTGCATTCAAGCTCAAGAAAGGTTAGTTTTCACTCAAAGAAAAAAGAAGATTTATTTTTATTTTGTATGCATTTTCCTATAAATTCACCCCAATAACGCTGGGATGTTATTTTCAAATAGAGCAAATGAACTGTAGAGCTACTTTTTTTTTTGCAGTGTCAGTTTTATTTCGAGAAGCCCTACATAGTCTCTGGAAGCTTCAACCAAGTCCAGTTGCCCTTCATTTTAACCTTCGTTGGATTACATAGTCTCTGGTCTCTCCTCCTCGTGGCAGCCGAAGAAGCAGTTGAGCCGCTCAGCCACTGAGGAACGTCTGCTGTTAGTCGCTGGAATGGATGCTCTGGTTGGATAAATGACGTTTACCTTGCCATGCACAGCGGGGGTCTTTGAGTTTGGCTTTCAATTCTCCGCTTATTATTAATGTGTGTGTGTTGGCAGACCTCGGGTGTGTTTCAGGTGCTGTCGGCCTCTCTGCTGTCTGTCGGCCTGCTGTCGGTCGACTTCTCTCTGTTCCACGTCTTGGACATCGTCAGCAGACACACCTTCACCCAGTTCAACCTGACCAGTAACCACGCACAAAACATAAATGTTACCATTTGATGAATTGTAGTTGAATTGTATATTTGAAAGATATTATACTTTATAAGCGTGAAAATAACACATGATGATGGTGAAATAATAAGACCACCTGTTATTGTTATCAAGCTAACGTGCTCATTCATATTAATTCATTGTGTTGCATATTATTCCTTTTTTTGAAGCTTTATTTCATCTCTTAACAGACATTTTATAAGCAAGACAAAAGTATATAAAGTAACAAAATATAACAGAACTATAACTAAAGAACAAACAAAGGCATTATAGAAAAATATTTAAATCTTTACATATTTTATCTGTTTTGACTGCTTTTTCATTCTTTAAACCAAATAAAGTATGAATGTATTAATTTACTTTCTATCTTAAAAACTGGTAATTGTGGTTTCTTGTTCAACCATTTGCACTTGAGAACATAAAACTTTCCATACAAAATAAAGAGGTTATATATATACATATCTTATTTTACAATCAATATCATTCTTCTCATAAAAAAATCTCTTTTCTGCAAAATAATAGTTGAACCAGTTGAACCAGTCAATGTCTTAAAGAGGTTTTCCAAATCTAACCAAAATAATTTGGTACAAACACAATCATAAAATAAATGACACATGGTTTCAGCTTCACCGCTGCAAAACACACTTTCCTCAGCATCTTTCATGAACCTTGAGATCACCTAGTTCACAGGATAAATAAAATGTATAATTGCATATTATTCCTTTTAAATGAAACTCAGGGTTTCTGGGTAATGAAGTCCTCTCTCTGCAGGCAGTCACAAGGTGGACATCAGAGTGGGCGGAGCCTCCATGATGGCCCGCCTCCTGAGGAAGACAGTTTCAGCCTTCAACAGCTCGTCCATCCTTCACATCCAAACCGACAACCGGGGTAGGTCACAGGTCAAAGGTCACGCCGGATTCCTGCAGCACAAACTCTTAAACATCCGGCAGTGACGAAGCGCTAAGTCTTTATTTATCTTTAGGCCAGAGAAAATACATATTGCCAAAACTTTATGTTAAAAATAAATAAATAATGCTCACCTACAGTAAGCAGAACAAATTTATCAAACTTGTACAAACCATGTGACCGGAATTCGCTCTGAGCTTTTTCACCCTGAGGCTGACTGTGCACCTGATCAGAGGTGTAGCTCAGGTTATGTCACCTGCATGTTGTAGGTAGCAGAGTTCAACACAGCGTAAAAAGACCTCAGTGAGGCTCAAAGAGAAAAAAGCAGCTCAGTGCAAAATCAACACAGGAGAGGAAACAGTTAACACTAAACAGAGTAGAGTTGTTTATCGTCATTGTTTCAGGAGTGATACTGGAGAACATGACACATTCATATTTTAAAGACACTTTTTAGCCTCAGCTAAAAGCCAAATCTGTGAAACAGATGATGTAAACCAGCAGCTCCGCCTGCATCCAAACCACTGGATCAAAGTGACTGAAAGAGGCTGCTGTCCACATGCTCTCTGCCAGATTTTATATCAAACTGAACCAGCAGAGGGCGGCCTCTCTCTCTCCCTCTCTCTCTCTCTCTCTCTCTCAGCTCAGGACAAGATTATACAAATATTAATACAGGTGCATCTCAAAAAATGTAAATATTGTGGAAATGTTCATTGTGAGCAACAAAACCAGACTGAGAGATTAATGGCTCAGGAAACAGGTGCAGGTGTTTTGAGTTCATTAGCAGACCACAGCTCTTCTCCGGTTGACTATTTTTTGTAAACTCTTTATTCTGAAAATATTTTCCATGAGCTGTGGGACGCAATCCTCAAGATTAAAACAAAAAAAAATCTTCAAATATTTCAGTAATGATTCTAGAATATATTATAATAAAATTACAGAAGAAAACGAACTTTCCCACAATATTACTTTTTTTTAGATGCACTGGCTCCCAGTATGTTTTAGAATTGACTTTAAAATTCTATTGATCACTTTTAAAGCTCTTCATGGCCTCTCGCCTTGTTATATTTCTGACCTTTTAGTCCCATACGCACCAGCACGTACCTTGAGATCCTCGGGCAGAGGTCTGTTGTCTGTTCCAGAGTCTCGACTGAAAACTAAAGGGGACAGAGCGTTTGCTGTCAGGGCCCCGAGGCTCTGGAACAGCCTGCCCGAGGAAATCAGGTCGGCTGAGTCAGTGAACTCTTTTAAGTCCCTTCTTAAAACATACTTTTATAGGAGAGCCTTTCCCGATCTTATTTGACTTTATTTTATCCCTTTTATTTTATTCTATTTTATATATTTTATTCTTAAAAGTGTATTTTAGTCTCTTCAATGTTTTCTTGTTTTATCATGTATTGTTTTTGTATTATTCTTTACACTTGTTAAAGCACTTTCTAACTTGTTTTTGAAAAGTGCTCTACAAATAAAGATTATTATTATTATTATTATTATTATTAATTAATTGCCTTGTTGTTGAAATTACCTGTACAAATAAACTCGGCCTGACAAGAACACACCTCTCTCTCTCTCTCTCTCTCTCTCTCTCAGTGTGTGTCTCTCCCCCCTCCTCCCTCTCTGCTGGTGTGTATGTGAGCTGTGCAGGGTTTGTCCTGTTGGTGGCGCTCTTCAGCTGCCTTCAGGTTTACACCAACCGCCTCAGACGGGTCATTGCTGCCTTCTACCACCCAGAGGTACAAACACAAACACCTACACACAGTGCTGAAGCACCTGCGTCTTCTCTAGCGGCCAGCAGGGGGCGACTTAAACCTGCGTCCTCTCTAGCAGCCAGCAGGGGGCGCCTTAAACCTGCGTCCTCTCCAGCAGCCAGCAGGGGGCGACTTAAACCTGCGTCCTCTCCAGCAGCCAGCAGGGGGCGCCTTAAACCTGCGTCCTCTCTAGCAGCCAGCA
>NC_060152.1:34672947-34689390 GCF_021292245.1 Micropterus dolomieu | reverse complement strand
AGGGGGCGACTTAAACCTGCGTTCTCTCCAGCAGCCAGCAGGGGGCGACTTAAACCTGCGTCCTCTCTAGCAGCCAGCAGGGGGCGACTTAAACCTGCGTCCTCTCTAACAGCCAGCAGGGGGCGACTTAAACCTGCGTCCTCTCTAGCAGCCAGCAGGGGGCGACTTAAACCTGCGTCCTCTCCAGCAGCCAGCAGGGGGCGACTTAAACCTGCGTCCTCTCCAGCAGCCAGCAGGGGGCGACTTAAACCTGCGTCCTCTCCAGCAGCCAGCAGGGGGCGACTCCAGCGGCTGCAGAAAGAAGTGTGATTGTACGACTAATTTTTTGGTCCCATTTGAATTGTGCTCTGAACTACGCTCATGATGATGGTCAATTTAAAATATACATTTAAAAGACAAGAAAGTCGCAGTTTGATGTAAAACTGTTGAAGTGTTAGACTGAAAATACATAATTAAAAAGAGCACAAAGCTAAAAGTCGCGTGTCGTAACTTGAAGCTAACGTTTCTGAAGCTAACGTCAAAGAGATTACATGAGAGGATGATGTGATAAAAGGACCGAGAGACGCTGGATTAAACACATCACGTGAGATTTATTTCTATGTGGAACATAGCTAAGTTATCTAGCTAGCAGCAACCAAGCAATGAACGTTAGCTTAGCATTACCACGCTAACGTGTTGGTGATGTACGTATACTGTGCGAGACGAGAGATGTAGCTCATTGAACGGTTTTCACACAAAACGACATGTAACTTTACTGTTTTACCATCATAGCTAGCTCCTCCGTCTCGTCCAAATATGATCACGTCTGAATCCAAAAAACCAAGATGGCGACGCTCAAAATACCAAACTGGAGGTTTCAGAACGTCGGTCCACAAACCAACAGGGGACGTCACGGCGGCCACACTCATGTCTCTTCTTTGTGTGTTTCTGTGTTTTAATACAGTAACATACTGATATTAATAAAAACCTGGTTGCAGTTGAAGTAGTATTGTGGTAATCAATAGTATTAGTTTTGCTTTACATCTGAAAGGGTTAAACGTGATGACGCTGCAGCTGACGGAGGCGTGAGTGTGTTCCTCTGGTGCTCAAACTGCAGTAGTGGGAGTACTTGCAGTAACAATAGCAGCATTTGTAGTGTGTTGTAGTAAACAGTGTACCTGTTTGTGTTGGTTTGAACATTCATTAGAGGCTGTGATGTCACTTCCTCTCCCCTACTGATGAAGCAAATCGCTCAAATCTCATTAACACACACACACACACACACAAACATACACACACACACACACTCTCTCTGTGAGCTGCAGTAAATCTGATCTGAGAGCAGATTAGTGTAAGAGCTTTATAACAGCTGACAGGCTGAACTGTGATCGAGAGACACTTAGAGGCAAAGAGAGAGAGAGAATTGTTGTTGTGATTGTTTGATATTTTAACAATTATTCCTGTATTTGTATTTTGTTTTAAAATTTCACATTTGCTACTATTTTTTTAATAAATGTTTTATTTTTTGTCTGTTAATACACACACACGCTTAGTGTTTTATTTATTTATTTTAAGTTATTATTTTCATTTTCTAACACACACACGCTTATTTAATTTATGTACTTTTATTTTTAATATTTATTTTACATAATTCTTACTTTACATATTTTTTATTATCATTTTATTTTTTATTAACACACACAAACACAACTTTTACTGTTTTATTTACTTATTTAATGAAATTAATTGTTCTTTTGTAATTTATTTGTAGCTTTGGTGATATTGTTTCTATACATTCATGCCAATAAAGCTGATTTGAATTGAATTGAAATTGAAGGCTTTATCGACTTTAATGAGCTGATCTGAGATTTTTACACACAAAACAAAACACAAACTTCCCAACAACAGCTGAAACGATTAATCATCGATGATAAAACAATAATGATTGTAAGACCTGTGAGGTTTGGACTGTTGCTTGGAAACAACAAGCGTTGCGAAGGCGTCATGATGTAAAAGTCACCCTTTGCTTTATGGACCACCGTTTTGAAGCCTCAGAAGTATAACTTTCGAGAGAAGGCATCTTCTATTAACATTGGTTTCGAACAGCCTTTTAGGGCAGGACTTATGGCAACGTGTGACATCAGCACGCCGCCTTGCTTCTCTTCTGGCTGTCAGTCACTGGCCTCAGCGTCAGGCTCCTCAGAAATCAGACTAAACAAACTTTGGTTGGTTCCAGTCACTGGCTAATATGAAAGGTTTAGGTTTCCCTAACTTTACAAAAATGGAAAAACTTTAAAAACAAATTTGGCTTGTTTATCCGCCAGACACACAGATCTTCTTACAAGACAGGAAAAGAACGTTTGATCTGTTGTGAACATCATTTAACGTCCTGTTAGACACCTGCTGAGACAGCAGTTTTACCTGTTTCAAACACAGCGATCATTTGGATGAGAGGGCGGAGCTAGCTAGCTTGGTTAGCTAGGTGAATCTGGAAATCAGGTTAACTTTGATATTAACTGGGATGCTAATTTTGGTCGCCATGGTAGCAACTTGTCAATCAGCTTGTAGCACCGCCCTAAAGCCTCCCCTGCTTCCTGGTCTCTGTTCCTCTAAATGGGACCATAATTTACTAAATCATCATCATGCTGTGTTGAAGAAGACTTGAAACTAGCGACTGAGACCAGAAACTCATCAGGAAAGTGTTTACTGAGGGAATAAATCAGCTGACAAGTAGCAACATTTTCTCAGAGACTTCTATACAATCACACTTCTTTCTGCAGCCGCTGGAGTCGCCCCCTGCTGGCTGCTAGAGAGGATGCAGGTTTAAGTCGCCCCCTGCTGGCTGCTAGAGAGGACGCAGGTTTAAGTCGCCCCCTGCTGGCCGCTAGAGAGGACGCAGGTTTAAGTCGCCCCCTGCTGGCCGCTGGAGAGGACGCAGGTTTAAGTCGCCCCCTGCTGGCTGCTAGAGAGGACGTAGGTTTAAGTCGCCCCCTGCTGGCCGCTAGAGAGGACGCAGGTTTAAGGTGCTTCGGTATCAGTGTCAGTTGTTAGAGCCGGAGGTTGCCGTCGGCTCCGGGGAAATGTGACAGCAGAATCTTTACACACCAAACAATCAATCAATTCATCCAGAGAATAATCAGATTGATCTGATATGAAAATAATCTGTCTGTCTGTCAGAGGGAGAAGAAGCGAGTCTTGTTCCTCTACAACCTGCAGATCCAGAGGCGGATTTCCTCCCCAGACAGGAAACGTCTCATCAGCAAGGGTCGGAGAAGCTGGTCGGTGAGTGGCTCTCTATTCGTGCGCTCCATTTACCTCAGAAGTCGGAGGTCGGAGCTGGGAACGACGTCACACCCGAGTTGATGTTCCAGTATAATAAACGGTATAAACTACAGCTTTCACTGTTGATACTTGGAGCAGCCATCTTGGATGACGAAGTCGGGGTAGTGCGGTTCTCCCGACTTTCCAAGTCGGAAATCCGACTTAAAGGGGCGTTCCCTTTGAAATTTCCGATTTTGAACTCGGAAATTCTGACTTCCCATGTCAAATGGAACGCACCATGTGATCCAGACCACTGGGGCGAGTTCAGCGCCGACAAAATGTTTTGCTACGTTTTGTTGGCACGGAAAAGGCGGTTCCCTGAACACCCTGCTGTGAACACTGCTGACTTTTTAACACCGTCGTGTTTACAAACTTGTCGCAGCTGATTGGATAAAACCTGAGACACGCCCACCAAACAGAAGAAAACATATCTCGAAGCCCGTTGCAGAACGTTGCATGAAAATGTGTTGTTCAATCCCAAAACGTTCAAAACCTGTGCAAAACGTTTTAAGATTGAACTTGCCACTGGTAATCGCTGCTCGGTGCGGCCGGAGCCCGATTCGCTCTCACAAACATAAACAACGACGAGTTCACAAGACGAAGTGAACTGCGTGTAACAATTTGATTAACTGCGATTAAAATGTTACATTAAACCCGTTTGTTTTAATATTCAGAAGACGGAGGTTCTGAAATGTATCTGTGTTTGTCTCCTGCAGGTGTTCGAGTGTCTGAGCAGGTGTGGGCGTGGTCGTCGTCACCAACAGGACTCCGAGGAGACGCGCTACGACCCGGGTTAAACCAGGACAGGAAGTTCACATAAACCTTTTAAACCCGTCTGAGCGTAAAGAATAAATTCTGCTACCGAGTCACGTTTAGTTCTTTCTGCTGATCAGTGAGAAAACTCACCTGGTGAGTTCCCGCAGGTGAAGCGGCTGTAAATGAGCACCGACAAGACTCATTATTATCCAAAGTGACTTACGATGCCGTTCGTTGGAGGAGTTTCTAAATCTACTGCAGGTCATTTCTACAAACTGATGGGAGCAACCTGAACTCACTGAACATGTCGTGAGTCGGGTCCGCGAGGCCTGACGGGACCTTCTTCCTGGTTCTGACTTTGTATATTTGGGAGAGGTCGTTTATATTTATGCCTGCTATGTTACTGCAACAATTCCTTCCAACACATTTCTGTTTTTGAAGGACAGCGACCCAAACCAGCAGGTAAAGAGAAGGTTAGACTCACTCTAACAGTAACACATTTAAAGCGGCATTCAGACCAACCGCGTATTTTCTCCTCGCGACGCTTTCCTCACGTGAGTACATTCGCTGCAAGTGTTCACACACAACGCAAGAATAATGCGAATAAACACAACTCTCCATTTACTTTTACATTTTGCTGTTATTTAATAGAAACAAACGGATCAAACTGATGCTGAAATAACGACAACATGATGCAGATTTGTTAAACATATGAATTCATGCTTTGTCAGGTCTGTTAGCAAGACAGCAGCTTCTAAAATGTTTGTTTTCTGAATGGAGTTTGGTTCGATCAGGGCTATGCTATGCTAACCTGTTCACAGTAAAGTACAACGACAGCTGGAATAAAGTTACAGACACATATTTTCTGACCAGGTAGTTCAACCTCCTCTCTTTCTTTTCTCCAAGTAATGTCCAGTTTTATCTGTTTTTTATGTAAATATGAAGTCGTAGTCTGACAGAGCTAACGACGCTAATGACAACAACAGTGGAACCAGATGTGCACAGAAGCTGCTGAGAAGCTCCAGTGAAGATAAATCAACTTTGAAATCCCAAAAACTAAAGTAAAAAGCTAATTTAATAAAAGCAGTTAACTATGAGCTCCTCCTGCGGGTAAACGCCGTAGTGGTCAGAGCAGAATCCAGACCGACTGCGGGGGTTTATTTGTCCAATGGTTACAGCGCTGCTCCCTGCTCCTCTCCCCCAAGTTTAGCAGCTCTCAGCCGGCCTGCAGATTTTCAATCCCCCGCTCTGCCCAGTCCTCTCCACACAACGCTCTGACGCCTCGGTGACGTACGGACAATCTCGCTATCGTGACTCAGCATCTTCGCTTGAGTTGAAAATATTCAACTCACGTGAATTCCTTTGCGTCACCTGCCCCGCCCCCTCCGCGTCGCTTCGTGCCGTCTGACAGGAAATCGCGGCTCTACGTGTCTCTGCATTGACATTTGTATGTAAACTCACCGCCCCGAACGCTCGCTTCACTTTTGGTCTGAAAGCACCATAAGAGGTGTCGACATTTAAACCCCTCAGCTTCCAGTAAAAATACATACGCTGGTGGGCTTTTGCACAAAGATCATCACTATTTGGTTCAAAGGTTAACTTATTTTTAACAATGGTTCCCAGAAACTTTTATTATCAAACTAATTCAACATCCAGACCATAAATATCAGCAGGAAGTAGTCCATTTATTTATAAAGCTCATTTAAACCAGACACTGTGCTGAACAAAGTAATGCAGTTAAAACTTCAAGAAGAAAAACAGACCAATCAGACAAAAAAGAAACATACAGCAAAAATAAAAGAATAGAAACATGAAGCAACCAGGACACCATGAAGGTCCCGAGACTGACTTGAACGCCAAAGAATAAAAATACCTTTCACCCTTTGTTTTCAATTGAGCCCGAAGAATTTGCCTTGGTACATATTAGTACAATATTCACAATAGTAACACCATGCAGAACAGCGTGTGAGTGATCACATGATCAGATATTACAGATGAGTTATGTAAGCCGCTGGTCCTCACGTGCAGATTAAACTGTGCTTCATTCACACTTTAATCTGATCCACAAACAGCTGCCGAAGCACAACAAACTGATGCTGGATCAGTTTACGTCAGCGCTCCTCTGGGTGATGTCATCGCTCCAGCGGGGCCCCCGGACCCGTCCTCGGCCCCGCTGACCCGTAATCCTGCTGAACTCAGCAGTTCTGCAGCTGATTGAGGAGCAGAGAAGCAACACATGATGAATCAGTGAAGTCTGTCCAACCCTTCCTCCCAGCTCTTGACAGGAGATCTGCTGGAAGAAGTATTCATGTGCTGAAGTAAACATAGTAATACCACGAGTAAAATACTCCGATAAAGGAAGTAAGCATTCAAAGTAAAAGTACTCATTAATGGTTCCTTTGTCAGGGCTTCACTTTGTGCTGTGACGGGCTTCTCCCACAGAACATTCTGACCATTCTGGAGAAATTATCTGTACCAAGTTATGGTGGGAATGTTTTTATTTATATAAAAGGAAACACACAGGCACACATTCAAAATATAACAGAATACAATGCAGTAATCTGTAGTTTGTTTATTTTTTTACTTAAATTACTTTTTTGGACAATGCATGTTTGTTTCTTCTATATTTAAATTGCATTGCATGTTTTCTTATTGTGGAAAAAAATGTCCCCAGTGTAACTGACACCATATGATTATTATCACTGGTGCTTGAGCAGCATTTCTGCTGTAGAGATGATTTTAAATATAAAACATTCTGCAGTTTAATGTGCAAAAACCTTCAGTATGATAAAGACTCAGTGAGAATAGTTCATCCTGCAACAATTCAAAATAACGGAGTCTGCAGCACAAAGGTTATGAAAGATTTTAGAAACATTTCAACTGAGTTCACCATAATATGACTGACGGGTCCTCCGCCTGCAGCTTTAATATTAACAACAGTGAATGTGTGAAAAAACTCACCTGAGGAAAGGGTTAATGCGTGTGTGTGTGTGTGTGTGTGTGTGTGTGTGTGTGTGTAAAACTGCATCCGGTTACTTTGTTTTCAAAATAAATTCAAAATAGCATTTTGATGATCAAATAATCTGTTTCACATTAATTAAACTCAGAGTTCTCACTGCAGCTTTAAAACATAAAATAGTTCATTATCTTTTTAGATTTATAACAGTTTGTGCGTCTGCTGTTTGAATCAGCTGGGAAAGTTGCCAATAGCTCCCTCAGAACGAAAACACATGATTTTATCTTGAATATGTCTTTACAGTCATTTCTGCATTAAATGAAATGTATTGATTTGAATGCCATAAATCCAAACTGAAAAGATTGTGTGTGTTCTCGGGGGGTGTGTTCGGTGAGGACCCATTAATCAGGCTCGTTCCTGTCTTTAGGTTTTTATTTGATTTACATTATTTAAAGGCCAGAAGGTTAGGCGGTGTAGACTGTAAAACACTGTTTTAGGCAAATCATGACCCATCAAATCTATTTATATTTTAAATTCTGTTTACCTTCTAGGCTGATTGCCTTAAGAGTGTTTAGTTACCATTAATAATGACTGGAATGTAAATTAAATTGATTCAGTTATAGCTTTATTTTGCTTAATTTGTATATAAATATTTGCTATAACTTGCAGCAGATATTGAACCTCTTAATAGACTAAAAGGGGAGTTTAACGGAAAAATATTGTTAGAATTTAAGTAAGCATGTTAAATGTTATATAGCATAAATATTATTATAATAAAAATCTTGAAAAATAAGGCTAGAATTGGATAATCTCCTTTATTATAACAGATTATTTAAGTGGCTGGAATAAATCACAGGCTAAATGTAAATATAAAAAATACTTTTTGATTGTTTCATAGTGACAAGCGGAAACTGGCTTTTATTTTGAAGACTGAATCGCATTACTTCCGGTATGGCTCTCGCTAGCTCGGGTTAGCTTCATGCAGCTAGATGACGTATTCTTTGGCTCTCGGTATAAACACGGGCGGTCCGGTGTCCTCCGGTAATTAGCCGCTCTCAGGCCGCTGTGGTCGGATAAACCGAACTGTCCGGTGTCCGGGCGAACATAACTGACACAAACCGACCTGTTCCGCCCGGTGTTAACGGTACTTTTTGCCGCCAGAAAGTGTTTTCGCCAGAGCTGCGCAGATAATTAGGGTCCGGACCGGAGGACCGGAGCACCGGAGCACCGGGGTTTGCCCGCTACAGTAACGCCGAATTAACGGTCACTTTCCCGCCGTTGTACCTGTACAGCAGCAGCAGCTCTGACCTTCTCGTTTCTGTGGATGTTACCGCGAAAAGAAGCCCCATGGAGTTTCCCTGGAGCTTCTCCCGGTGCTCCGACACGGTGAGGTAACGGGAACGGGAACGAGACGGGGTTGCCTCACACACATCAGTCAGCAGGAGCAGCAGCAACCTGTTGCCGGTTGCCGGTGACGCAGAGAGGATGAGCGGAGCCGCCGCGCTGCTGCTGCCGCTGCTGCTGCTCAGCGGCACCGGGCAGCGGGCTGCGTTCACCGCCGCCAGGTCACTGAACGCACCGCAGGACGGAGGCGTTCATGCTCCGGACGGACAGACGGACGGAACCGACAGTCTGACAGTGACGGGTAACGGTTACCGTTAACTGACTGACGTACGACTAACAGGCGTAATTATATATGAACGGAAATTATTATTAGAACTATAATTCATCAAAAAATGAACTGAGTCTGGTGGAAGAGAGATGGAGCGAGTGACCTTTGACCTGACTGCTTGGTACTAATCTGACACGTTAGCCTCTTTAAACCATCTGGACTGTTTGCTGTTTATGTCTTCATGTAGTTAATGAGTTAATAACAAAACAGGAGATTTAATCAGCTGTGCATGAAGATTATACTTCATCTGTTGTATTCCAGAGCAGCTAGTAGCTGTGATAACGCTAACAGGCTAAATGCAACCTTTAGCGCTAGAGGAGGCGAGAAAACATCAAAAAACATCAGCGACAAAATGGGTTAAAAACATGCCTCCCTCAACACAAGTAATGTTAGGAGCAAAAAGTAATGTTATCAAAGAAAAAACTAACGTTAGCAGTTAACAAAAAGAAATTGACTGTTACTAAAAGTAACTAGAAAGAAACGTTAGCATTTAAAATGGAGATATTCGCTTACAAGTAGGTCTGAAACGACTCATCGATTAAATCGATTACTAAAATGCATCGATGCAAATTCTTTGCGTCCAGACTTCGTTTTAATCCTTATAACTATACAGCACACCGTTTCGCACGGACATTTATTACTGTCGCGCTTACGCTGTGAACAGGACGTGATTATGATGCCGCTGTTTGCAAAGTGGAGGACGAGAGAAAACAGCGAGGGACGAAGAAGAAAATGTGAAGTCTGGGATTATTTCAAGCTAAACAAAACAACAACTCTGTAATGTTACCGTCCGTCCAACGTAAAACCAAACTTATGTCGCCTCGGCAACAGCACGACGCCGCCTGATCAGAAAGCAGCCGGTGTTCTGCCGGCGGACCACAGACGAGGGGTGTTTCTCAAAACCAAGAATGCAAAGAACAGACTTGTGTTCTTGGGGAGAGCGTTCTTGCTAGTCGTTCTTGGAAGAATGAACTTGCAACGTCACGAGCGCGCAGAACGCCGCTGACGGTTTGAGACGTGCGTTCTTGTTGGTATTGCGCAATACCCCCAGCGCAGATGCCAAGATCTATTTGCACATAAAATAATTATATAAAATAAAAACAAATAGTGTGACCACAACTCTACTGTACACTAACAATGTAATGTCTAATATTATAATATTAGAAATAATATTTATATTAATAATGATAATAAAGCAAAGATAGTCCCCCTTTCATACTATTTCTGAGAAGTTTCACAAGACCAGATTTTTCTGTACATCATCCAGATGTCTCATGATTTAAGATTTAAATCTTACAAAATGATTCAGAATGTAACGACAGAATAACCACCGCTGTGGGTCTTTACTCTGCCGGTGTTGCTGGACTGTCTGCTGTGTTGGCTGCAGGTCTGAGGCCTCTGTGAGCTGATCTGTCCGGCCGGCTCGTTAGCTTCCCCCCCGCTGACGGTTGCGGAGCGTCATAGCTCCGAAAATGTTTGCGTACATTTTAGATTCACCATAATTTTTAGTAAAACTGTCAATATTCGACATTTACACAGCTGATTTCTCGCCTCAAACCTTCTCAGAAGTGGATTTAGTGATGAAATAACGTACGAAAATAGTAAAAAACGTTCTGTTGTTGGCCTCTCTCTGCTTCTTTCAGCTCGTCGCTTGAATGCTGGGATATCTGTGCAGTCAAGTTCACTCAAGTTACCAACCGATGCATCCTGGGTAAAATGGGCGTGTCAAGAACACTTCCGGGATTTTTAACGGTTCTTGCCAAAATGCAGACTTGTATATTGGGACAGAACTTTGGCCACAAAAGAGACGTTTCACAAGAACACAAGTACAGACGGGAACACTAATTGAGAAAGTAACCGCAACTTTAGCATTTAACTGAAACCATGGTTGAGACGAAACGTAGCAAAATGTTTTTTTTCAACGGAAATGGTGGTTCCCTGAACACCCTGCTGTGACCACAAGCGCACTGAATTTTCCTGCCTTTTTAACACCGTTTTGTTTACAAACATGTCGCAGCTGATTGGATAACACCTGAGACACGCCCACCAAACCTTTGAAAACATACCTTGGAGCCGGTTGCAGAGCGTCGCGCAGTGTTGCAGGAAACATGTCGTTCCCTCCGAAAATGTTGCAAACCGGTGCAAAACGTTTTGCGATTGAACTCGCCCCTGGTGACGGGGAGCTGCACCTTTTGAGTATAACTTGTATAGCACTCGGGTGATGTTTGTGTTGGTAAACGCCGCAGCCGCCAAGCAAAAGTACTTCTTACACGAAGCATCGATGAATCAATGAAATAATCTGTAGAAGCTTCGAGTATTAAAATCATTGTTAGCTGCAGCCCTACTTAAAAGGTAAAAAAGCAACATTAGGAAAGAAAATGTAATGTTAGCATTAACAAAATGAATATTACTGTAAAAAATTTACTAAAAAGTAACGTTTGCAAGGAAAAAGTAATTTAGCTGTTATAAAAGTAACTAAAAAGCAACGTTAGCAATGGAAAAGTAATTTCGCTGTTATAAAAGTAACTAACAAGCAACGTTAGCAATGGAAAAGTAATTTCGCTGTTATAAAAGTAACAAAAAAGCAACGTTTGCAAGGAAAAAGTAATTTAGCTGTTATAAAAGTAACTAAAAAGCAACGTTTGCAAGGAAAAAGTAATTTAGCTGTTATAAAAGTAACTAAAAAGCAACGTAAGCAAGGGAAAAGTAATTTAGCTGTTATAAAAGTAACTAAAAAGCAACGTTTGCAAGGAAAAAGTAATTTAGCTGTTATAAAAGTAACTAAAAAGCAACGTAAGCAAGGGAAAAGTAATGTTAGCATTAACAAAATGAATATTACTGTAAAGAAAAATCTAACTAAAAAGTAACGTTAGCATTAATAAAGGATTACTGTGCGTAACATTGAACTGTATAAAAATCAGCCTGCCAGCGCCCACTGGTGGACAAATTATCAGCTGACATGATACTGACATGTACAATCATCTGATATATTAATGGGCCCAGCTCTCTCCCAGTTTACCCAGTCTGTCTGTGTGCTCAGGTGTGGACAGGTGGCGGCGCCCCCTGCTGGAGAAAACTCGTCCCTTCATCGTGGTGGACGGACAGAGGAGGAGCCTCGCTGAAGCGCTACAGGTCAGAGAACCAGTTTCATATTGATTTACTATCTGTCCCATACAGCCGTTCACTGCCCACTCGTCACTCCTCTTAGCCATTAGCTAACTAGCTGCGTGGAGAAGCAACATGCTGCCTACAAACGAAGATCAGAAAGTGGAAATCCAGTCTGCAAGAGAAGAGAACATTTAGCGAAACCTGCTCTTACTTCTGCAAAACTAAAACCGGGGACGAACGTCAAATGCCACAAAAAGTAGCGCCTATAAGAAAATGGCGCCCTAATTGCCCTTAAACAGCTAAGAAGACTGTTGAACCTTCCCTCGCTGAGGTGCCGCAGAATATCATCAGTGTCATCTGCGGAAAAATCAACGAGAGATCGAACTGAAGACACTGAAAGAGAAACTAGTACTATTGTTCGTTTTACAACAACAAACCAAACTAGAGGAAAGCGTGGGATGGTGGCGCCAGCTGAACCGACACAGGCAGCGGCTGAGTCGCGGTTTTGTCCGGCGTCAACTCACACTGACGTGTTTGAGCAGCGGAGCGTTTAGCCTGCACGTTGTTAGCCCGGGAGCCCGCTCTGCTCTCTGCAGGCTAACGTTACATATCCACATGGAGCATTTCAGAATAAGAGCGTTTTGCCTGCCTGATTTTGTTCAGTTGTCCTTGATTTTTGAGTTGCTACCATGGTTAAGTAACTACGTAGTGAAATTGTTTCTTAACTGTGTTTATTGTTGAAGTACGACCGGGAGTCTGCAAAGTGGGCTTTGGAAAACAATCTAATTGCGATTTAATATGGAATTAATTTTTAAGCTCTTTACCTTCTGTATTATTCAAAATGGACAAGCAGTAAATCGGCGTGCAGTCTGACCAACACAATATTAGATAGATTAAACATCATCTGTTCTTCCTTGCAGGTCAGGCCTGTGTTGGGATGAAATCAGGTGAATTATAATTATGAGCAATGGTGGAGAAGAAATATTAAATTTTAATAACATGAGAAAGATAATTTGAGTCAAGTCATGGCATTAAATAATGATATAATCCGTTCTAATCTCCCAGGAGTCCATCTTTCTATATCCCAGAAGCAAACAAAAAACACTCTGTGCTGGTCTGGGCTGGTCTGGTCTGTGCTGGTCTGGGCTGGTCTGGTCTGTACTGGTCTGGGCTGGTCTACTGTGTGCAGGCTGAGCTCAGTCTGGTTTCCATCAAACCCTGTTCCTGGATGTGTATGATGGGTGGGACTCTCACACTTCCTCATTTAAGAGAACAAAACAAGAGCCCACCACCACCTGTTACCATGGTTACCCGATGGAGATATTATGGGGTGTGTCTGCGTGAAGCCTCCTGGGAGTTGTAGTTCTGTCAAAAACATGATGTCTATAAACTTTTTTTCCCAACATATTTTATTCTGAAACGTGGACACTAAAAGTGATTAAGTGGAACTCAACATAGGCCTGAAAAACTATATGTTTTTAAAGCATTTACTAAAAGCAAATGGGATAAATACACAGGAAGTCATTCAGGTGCAAATGATGTCATAATTTTAAATTAAACGTTTCTACCTTGGGTGCAGAACGTCCTCTGCAGTGGACTGATATATATTTAGTCACAAAACAAAATGTACCAGAAAAATATCATTAAAATCTAAAAAACTGTTTTTACCGGGTCTGTTTTTGAGACTAAAAGGATTATGCAGTTGTTTCTGAGGGACTTGGTCTCTGGCGTCTCTTCTTCCCTCCATTTTGAATTTATGTTGCAGTATATCAGAATGACAGAGATGCAAAGATAATAATCAAATGGAAGAAGACGACGCTCTGGCCGTCCGCCACGTGTTGTTTGGGACATGGTCCTATAACTTAAAGGGCTCAGAATAGTTTCTCAATATCTGTCCACTGCAATCGATGTCATTATTATTCAAATATATACTTTGGGGCATCAGGAAGTGGTTTGAGTGCTTTGGGCCGTGACAGAAGGTCATCAGTACCGGTTAACTCGCCAGGTTTCCGTCCTTGTGCTCATACTTCTGTCCCGGTGAGCAGGACCAGCTCCTGAATGGAGTTTGAGGGTTTTTCTCGGCGACTGCCCGACTAATGTCATTCATGAAGCTGTGAGTTCGTCTGGTTTATAAATCTCAGCCGGCTCGTTTCAGCTCCACACTGAGACAGAAGGGGACAAACAAACAACCTCCAACATCCGTTTACTGTCTGCTGTAGGGTTGGGCCGACGGCTGACAGACGTCACGACGTTGAGCATCGTGATTTCTCTTCTCCCCACACTCTGACACACTCACACACACCTACACCTCAGGTAAACCCCCCGGCCTGTCCCGCCTCTCTGTCTCTCTCTCACGGTGCTTTCAGACCAAAAGCGAAGCGAGCGTTTGGGGCGGTGAGTTTACATACAAAGTCAATGCAAAGACGCGTAGAGCCGCGATTTCCTATTAGCCTATCAGTGTTGACACCGTTTACCCGCAGGAGGAGCTCAGCGTTAACTACTTTTAATAAATCAGCTTTTTACTTTAGTTTTTGGGATTTCAAGGTTGATTTATCTTCACTGGAGCTTCTCAGCAGCTTCTGTGCACATCTGGTTCCACTGTTGTTGTTGTTAGCGTCGTTAGCTCTGTCAGACTACGACTTCATATTTACATAAAAAAACGGACAAAACTGGACATTAGTTGGAGAAAAGAAAGCGAGGAGGTTGAACTACCTGGTGAGTTCAGAAAACATGTGTCTGTAACTTTGTTCCAGCTGTTGTTGGTCTTTACTGTGAACAGGTTAGCGTAGCATAGCCCTGATGGAACCAAACTCCATTCAGAAAACAAACATTTTAGAAGTTGTTGTCCTGCTGACAGACCTGACCTGTTTAACAAATAGTTATTTCAGCATCAGTTTGATCCGTTTGTTGCTATTTAATCACAGCAACATGTTTGGGTACACGATGGAAAACTCCCATAGAGGACTAAGGGAGCACATTTACACCCCATCTCACTTCCAGTCTGGATTTCAGTCTGGATTTGGGTAGCTGTCCTCTGAAGGAGGAGGAGTGGACGCTAGCTGAGCGTTACCATACTGCACCAGTGTGCGGGTGAAAATCATTAACATGAGTTGCGCATTGACTTTATTGATCATGTGAAAGTTTAGTCACTCATTCAACAGCTGTCTGTGCCGAACAGGGAGAACCACACGTCTTCGCTGTGTTCACCGCACTGGCGGTCCGGAGCTGCACTTCCTCATTTCCCAGTTCCGCCTTTTTTGTTACGTCAACATTACGTTATCAACTAACCTCTAGATAATCGATTATTGACATTTGTTAATCGATTCAGAATCTTTCTAATGTTTCAGACAGAAAACCTCAGGAACATAACGTTTGTCCCAGAAGGCCGACAGCAGAAACCTTTTGTTAGGACACAAGGAGCAGATTTTAGTCTGAAGGAGGGACAGGAAGTCTTGGAGTTCTGCTGTATGTGGCGTCCGCCGATCATTAACGGTTTCCTCCACGGTTACAGTCGTGTGTTTCAGTGTAATAAGAGAGAGGAAGGAAGCTGGAGCGCTGACAGTTTTCACCAGGAGCTTCCTGCAGGAACACAGGAGGAGGAGTGGGGGGTCAGTGTTGGAGGACGGACACTTCCTGTGCAGCTGACAGACTCTCTGTGGTCATTTCCTGTAGAAATCCCCCCTCGACTCCACCCAGCCGAGGAGTCGGAGAGGAGTTCACCAAACCAACGTCTCCAAGTCAAGTGAATGAATCAGTTTATGATGCAAAATATTAATCGGCTGCTATTTGTAAATGTCGCTGAGCTGTAGGCAGCACTCTGTTGTCTGTGACTAGTTTCTATTTTTATTCATATTCAGGGCTCAACATTAAACTTTTTGGCAACTGGCTGCACCGGACCAGTGGGTTTGAAACTTACTGGCTCTCCCTCCAAACGTTATTTATCAGTGTTACAACAAAACCAAAGACTTAAAATTAATGTTAACATGTTTAATCTGTTATTAAAAACATCCTGGATATAAAAAAAACTGAACTAAAGTGCACTGTTAAAGTTACAAAAAATAAATAGTTAACAAATTTACTTTTTAAACAAAACATACTAACAGAGTCAAACATGACGTGCTCTCTCTGCTGCTGCCATTTAATAAAAGAAAATGCAGCAGCGAACACGAGTCGCCTGATTGACAGGTCGCCATGGTAGCGACCTGTCAATCAGCTTGTAGCTCCGCCCTAAAGCCTCCCCTGCTTCCTGGTCTCTGTTCCTCTAAATGGGACCATAATTTACTAAATGAACATCATGTTGTGTTGAAGAAGACTTGAAACTAGCGACTGAGACCAGAAACTCATCAGGAAAGTGTTTACTGAGGAAATAAATCAGCTGACAAGTAGAAACATTTTCTCACAGACTTCTAGACAATCACACTTCTTTCTGCAGCCGCTGGAGAGGACGCAGGTTTTAGTCGCCCCCTGCTGGCTGATAGAGAGGACACAGGTTTAAGTCGCCCCCTGCTGGCTGCTAGAGAGGACGCAGGTTTAAGTCGCCCCCTGCTGGCTGCTAGAGAGGACGCAGGTTTAAGTCGCCCCCTGCTGGCCGCTGGAGAGGACGCAGGTTTAAGTCGCCCCCTGCTGGCTGCTGGAGAGGACGCAGGTTTAA
>NC_060152.1:34671716-34672847 GCF_021292245.1 Micropterus dolomieu | reverse complement strand
AATGAGTCTGTTTAATTTTGTCTAGCTTGCATTAGACAACCTGTGAAAAGCTTTCAACACTCAGTCTTTACCTGTCGTGTCTTCTGCTGAATTCTGCGTTAAAATAAAATGTATTAAGCTGTTTCAGAACGTCGTACCTCAGTTTGTCCCGACATGAAATCCTCTCTCTATTGATGCCGTCTGAATCATCTGCTCAGCAACGAGGGGTTAAGTGTCTTGCTCAGGGACACATTGGTGGATCTCTCACACCAAAAGGCATGCGTCTTTTCCACTGCCCCCCCACACCCCAAACCCACATTTAAACCTGAACACAATTTTGACCCCTAAATTACCCAGAATGCAGTGCAACATGATTACTCTTGGAAAGAGTATAATGACAGGCAGAGTCAGAGTATGATAGTACTCTGCTGTAGTATTACTGGTGGTGTTGGAGGCGATGTGGAGGTTTGTAAGCCATTGCTGTCCCGACACTGCAGAGCCATCGTGGAATTACACCTGGAAGTCAAAGGTCAAACCAAAAACTCATCATCATCTGGTCTTTTTCATCATCTTGTTGATTAATCGTGACAATAGTCGGCAGATTGGTCCATAATGAAAATAACCGTTAGTTACAGCCCTAGCTACAGGCTGAGTGGGAATCGTGATAATATATTGGTAAGATCATAAAAAGGTACACCTTGCTGGTACTGGGCTGGACCCCCTTTAGCCTTCAGAACTGCCTTAATTCTTTGTGGCATACTTTCAACAAGGTGTTAGAAACCTTCCTCAGAGACTTTGGTCCATATTGACATGATAGCATCAGATGCTGCAGATTAGTCGGCTGCACATCCATGATGTGAATCTCCCGTTCCACCACATCCCAAAGGGGCTCTGCTGAAGTACAGGGAACTCATTGTCATGTTCAAGAAACCAGTTTGAGATGATTTGACCTTTGTGACATGGCGCATTATCCTGCTTGAAGTAGCCAATCCGAAGATGGTACACTGTGATCATAAAGGGATGGACATGGTCAGCAACAAGACTCAGGGAGCGTTTAAGCGATTCTCTGTTGGTACTAAGGGGCCCAAAGTGTGCCAAGAAAATATCCCCCACACCATTACATTACAGCCTGAACCGTTGACACAAGGCAGG
>NC_060152.1:34657014-34671616 GCF_021292245.1 Micropterus dolomieu | reverse complement strand
TAACTATGACTAAAATGAGGCTACCATAGAAACGGAGGTCCCCTGACTCTTCTTTCGTCCTCCGAGACTAAATAAAGCAAATGTTGTTCCGACCTGTTTTCAGGACGGTCACCCCGACAGGCTGCAGTCCGGGCTGGAGGTGGGAGGACGCCTCTTCCTGCTGGACCTGGAGAAGAACCAGTGAGTCTGATTTACAGTGTGACATTAAACACAACACGCGACAGAGTGTGATCTGATATGCCGTCTCTCCGCAGTGACCTGCTGCCCAAACCGCCCAACGTCTTCTACTACCTGCCCAACGGCACCGGGGTGTCCGTGAGAGCCGACCCTGTGGTGAGTCAGTGAACGCACCGCCGCCTGTCCTCGCGGTCTCTGTGGTGTTTTCCAGCTGTGACAGATGTTTCCCGTGTGTTTGTGTGCAGACTCACTGTTATTACCACGGCAGCGTCCGAGGCTTCCCCCAGTCCAGAGTGGCGCTGAGCACCTGCTCCGGACTCCGGTCAGTACCAGAATTAGGCTGAATTTTATTCTGACTTCTTCTACGACAAAATCAAACACTGGCCTGTTTCAGGGGAAGAAGAAGAAGCCAGATCAATCATCAGGTCACAAAATAAAATATCAGACACACTTATTTCATTTTGTTTTAATAATTTGTTTGCTGCTGTAGAATACCTGGACACTAAATAATATATTATATTAAGTCTTATAAGTTAAAGAAGTTGAAGAAACCGTTTCTATTCTAAAAAGTGGGGTAAATGAGGTGATGAGCGATAACGTTACAGAACATGTGAAGATAACGCTCCTCTGTGATTGGTTAATTTAAATGTCAGTATAGCTGATCACGAGCTGCAGTTATGAAGCTGTAAATGACAAAATGAGGTTTTGTAGAAAAACATAATTTCTGGGTGTGAAGTTTGGAACGAGGATTGTTTTGGTCACTGAAATGAAACCAGCCCTGAATAATCTGTGGTTGTGTTCAGGGACAGTTCCTCCATCAGTCTTTCTTTTAGCGAGGTGGAGTCCAACCTGAGGATCCAGACCTCTGTGTCACGCCCCTGTAAAAGGGGAAATGGAAAGTATGACACAGACACCGTGCAGCTTCAGTCAAGTCCAGTGTTGTAATAGATGAACGTGAGCCACAGGCTGAACGAGGCATTAGCAATCGTGAACAGATCCTCCAATCACAAACTGGTACTTAAAACTGAAAAAGAAAGTGAAATTTATCTCAACAAGCAAACACTGCATATATATATTATAGTTGAACACATTGTCTAAATAATAAATACCACAAATCTATGAAGCACATGCTACATCTACAGTATAATTTCTAACCTACATACAGAAAAGCCTCAGAGCTAAACTACCCTGATCCTGCTTCCCAGTGGTCCCTAGAGATTCATTACATCAGTCTCTGGCTCTGTCATTCATGGTTAAATAGGTGAAATACAATAAATGGAGGTGAAATAATTGAGCTGAGAAATAAGAGGATAGCGGAGGCCCCCCTTTGGAGCCACAACCAACAGGTCCCTAGCACCCTGAAGGACAGCAGTTAAATCTAAACCTTTATTAATCAAAAACTAGGTATTAAAACAACGTGAAGCACAAAGAGACAGGCTGGCTGAGATACGAATGAGCCCATAAAACACACACTATCTGACATGCAGTAAATATAATGAGCAGCAGACAGTTGACCCAGAGCTCACAGTCAGTGGGCCAGTTCTTCTCACATGCAGGACGAGCTCTGAGCCGGACCATCAGAACAAGGAACAGAAAACCACCAAGACTAAACTAAACTAAACACAGAACTCTGGACAGTTGTTGCATTCATATTATTTTGTACACGTTTGAATAAAAGATAATAGCCGCTACGCTGCGGCCACACGCTCTCTTGATGGATAAAGCAATCGTGGCAGGACGCAGAGGAGAAAAGCACAACACACCTGCAGCTCACCAACCGATGCCTGTCGGACTTTGCTATTTGCTAATCACCGTGCGCGCCGCTGAACTGCCGGTCCAGCGAGACTAACTGCCCGCAGCGTCAGTTCCCCGGCTTCATATCCACTGAAACGTAGGCTTCGGTCCTCTGAAATAAATAAATAAATAGACGAAAACTAAGGACTTTTACTCTTTCATTGGAGTTACCTTTAGTTAGTTTTGCAAAACTACAACATAGTTTTAGTTAGTTATAATTTTTTGTAAAGCCTAATTTTTATTTCAGTTAACAACAATGTTTTTTCACATCTAGTTTTCGTTATTTCGTTCGTCTTCGTTTACGATAATAATAATCTTGGTCTCAAGTTGATGCAGTGAATAGGAAAGAAGGTTGCACAAGATGTTTCCCACCTTCTTCCATCTTTGCTTTTTGCCTCTTTAGGCCTTTAAATGACGTAAATAGTGAAGCCTTAGAAATAAAACAAAGACACGTGCTACTGTGGGTGATTGACTGAGGTATTTGTCAGAAGTGTCTTTCCTCTGTTGGACTAGACGTCTCCTCAGTAGGCTCAGTAGAACACATATTAAATCCGGGACTTGTAGATGGGCCGGACATTTTCAGCACCTATTTAAAAACAAATCAAGGTGTTTACTGGTTTACCTTTAAAATAAGCAACCTGACCGCACCAGGTGAGACGGCCACGATGCAATCAAACACCGCGTCATTCTCCTGTGGGAAGGTTTGTCCAGAAAATGTCTCTGTATGGTTCCTCTGAATATGATATTCTTTTACTTATATTGCAAAGTAGACACACTGGTTTGGCGTTTAAGAGATGGCGGGAATACGAACAATCAGTGACAAGTCCAGCAGAGTTAAAGTGACGGGCTTCAGGGTTGATGGTAGTGATGTCACCAGACAAAAAATGTCTTGAAATGAAGAGGCCGACTGCTGTGTGAAATAAATCCAGATATTCCCTCTGAGTATTCCAGGCTTAAAGCCTTTCTGAATAAACAAACAGCTGTTTGACTGATTTTCCCTGAAGTGGCCAAAGAAACAAACAATTTAAGATCATTTGCAGCCACAAAAAGATCCAAATTCAGGATCATAAACACAGAGATTCTGTTTCTGCACAAGAGCCTCAAATATGTTTAATCAGGAATCAGATTAATTAATTCTTGCATGCAGACATTTATTCTCATAAATAAGGTGAACAGGAGACAGATTATATTTAAACTGATGCCGTTTTCAATGCGACGTTTGAAGGGTCGGACATGGAGCTCCCTCACATGCACCACATTGCTTACAGTTTTATAAAATGAGGCCCCAGCTGTTTGCCAAATAGTATTTTACACGTACAAGGAATTTGTTTTGGTGATAAGGTACATAAACATACAGTTGAGATAAATAAATGTAAAAAATATATAAACATGGAATTAACAGATGCAAGTTATAAAAAAAATAATAGTATTATTACTACAGGAGCATTACTCCAGAGTAATGTGTTGTGCAGACATATTACGGGGGGGGGGGGGGGGTTTGTATTTCTATAAATATAAAGTTGAATAAATCCTACGGATATGTGCAGTATTGCAGTTACTAGTTATCAGCAGTCATTTATAACAATATCTGCACTGTATTCCTGATCAGTCTGATGTTGTTTTTATTAGAAAGCATGGACATTTCGTAGTGTGTTTGACTGTTGACAAACCATCGATGTCAAGTGTAGAAACCTTGGTGAGAAAGGGCCCTTAAAGAAGTCCCTGTTTGGGATGTGAAAAGGTTTTGGCTGAGATGCAGGAGGGGCAGCAGGAGGTTGTGTTTGTTACTCTGCAGGTATGTGCTGACTGTATTCAGTGTTTACTGCAGGACGGGAAGCGTCTGCTGAACATTTACTGCTGCCGCTCTTCCTGCGTATTCAGAGCAAAACATTTTCTCCTCCAACAACACTGACGAAAAAATAAGAAGCAAAATCTCTTAAACCTCCAAAACCTCCAATCCGGTTTGTGCAGAGTCCAGGATTTGGTGTGTTTCAGGTCTTTGTGTTTCTGGGCCGATGACATCAGCGTTCCTCTGCAGGTTAAACTGATCCGGATCAATGTGAGTGACCTCTGACCTCTGCAGCGCAGCGTGAAGGCCGCAGGAGGATTAGTGGACTTAATTATCAGCTCACGTGAACAGAACCTGGTCCAGTTTAGGGTTTTTAGGTCAGAGGCTCTTTGCACAGAAACCTCTGTCCAGCAACAGATTATTAACACAAGGGAGAGCTTTTTATTCAGCAGCTGCGATCACTGACCCACAACACGTGCATTAACGCACATCCACAGGTCGGGAGGGTTTCTTTAAAATTTTGTTTTTAGCATTATTTGGTTGTTTTTTTTGCTTTTGATCCAAGTATGTTGTTGTTGATGAAATTGCTTTTACAAAATCAACAAAATCTCCCTGGTAACTTTCTCCATAGCGGTAGTCTCCAAAAAAAAACAGAACTAGTCTTCTGGGGCCAGTTGCACAAAAAACCTTAAGTTAAAACCTTAAGTATGACACTTAATTTCTCCTTAGCTAAGGAATTTACTTAAGG
Organism: Micropterus dolomieu; assembly: GCF_021292245.1. Taxonomy (NCBI): domain Eukaryota; kingdom Metazoa; phylum Chordata; class Actinopteri; order Centrarchiformes; family Centrarchidae; genus Micropterus; species Micropterus dolomieu. The sequence goes on along the minus strand of NC_060152.1, from coordinate 34,667,108 downwards.
GTGTTGCACAGAATCCCTTTAAAACGTTTCCTTAGTTAAGGAAAAGTCTTAAAGCCCCCCTCCAGTGTATTTTGTCATTTCTAAGATATTTCATATTTTTCTGAGTCATTTCCTTACAATGTTGATTACCCACTTAGTTCACCAAATATTTTTTGACTAATAGCAAAATTTTGTGCTCCAAGTTGCTCATCATTTAGCGTGTCCATTGGATTCTCCTGGTCACGGAACTCTCTTCTCAGGATATGGCCGGCCGTAAATACACCTATGTGGCCCCTGGTACGTGGTACGTTAATATACCTGGCCGGACGTTAATATACCTGGCCGGCCGTAAATACACCTGTGTGGCCCCTTATATACTTGGCTGGCCGTTAATACACCTGTGTGGCCCCTTATATACCTGTGTGGCCCCTTATATACGTGGCCGGCCGTTAATATACCTGTGTGGCCCCTTATATACCTGTGTGGCCCCTTATATACGTGGCCGGCCGTTAATATACCTGTGTGGCCCCTTATATACCTGGTCGGCCGTAAATACACCTGTGTGGCCCCTTATATACCTGGTCGGCCGTAAATACACCTGTGTGGCCCCTTATATACCTGGTCGGCCGTAAATACACCTGTGTGGCCCCTTATATACGTGGCCGGCCGTAAATATACCTGGCCGGCCGTAAATACACCTGTGTGGCCCCTTATATACCTGGCCGGCCGTTAATACACCTGTGTGGCCCCTTATATACCTGGCCGGCCGTTAATACACCTGTGTGGCCCCTTATATACCTGGCCGGCCGTTAATATACCTGTGTGGCCCCTTATATACCTGGCCGGCCGTTAATATACCTGTGTGGCCCCTTATATACCTGGCTGGCCGTTAATACACCTGTGTGGCCCCTTATATACCTGGCCGGCCGTTAATACACCTGTGTGGCCCCTTATATACCTGGCCGGCCGTTAATACACCTGTGTGGCCCCTTATATACCTGGCCGGCCGTTAATACACCTGTGTGGCCCCTTATATACCTGGCCGGCCGTAAATACACCTGTGTGGCCCCTTATATACCTGGCTGGCCGTTAATACACCTGTGTGGCCCCTTATGTACCTGGTCGGCCACCAAAGTAAAGTGTATGTGCAGGAAAAAAATGACAAAATTTGCGTGGATGCATTTTATTAATCGATTTAATTGATCATTTCAGCCCGAACAGTGAAGTTTAAGATGCAGTGCCTCATAAGTCACCAGTGTGAATCTGCTCACTCGAGGATTTTCAGAACTGAACTGATGTTAAAAACTGATCCCACAGCTTTAACGACAGAATTAAGAGATTTGTAATGTTTGAATCTTAAGAACGCACACAGCAGACGCTTCAGTCCAGACGCAGGACCACACTCGGCGTTTATACTCAACTGTTTCAGAGCGGCGGCTCCGGGGACTCGGGATCTCACAGAATCTCGCGTGATCAAACGTGACTTCAGACAAGAAACAAACACGGAGGCAGACTGTCGACCTTGTGCGTGAAACAAACTGTGGATGAACTCGAGGCTGAGAAGAGGGAATCAGCAGGTTTCTACATTTTAGAGACACAACACGCTGGGGACGCTTCCCGCTCAGCTCGCTCTCATTGGCCGCTGCAGAAGGCTCCCCGATTTCAAATCATAAATTTGATATCAGGGAGGCTTCGAACCAGTCGGCGACCTTCAGATTGTGTCCGTAAACCCGTCAGACCCAAACTTAGCCCAGTTATCCTCCAGTGTGCGGCCAGTCTCTGGGAGCTTTGCTGCTTTTCTCTCCCCACAGCCTGACTGATCATCTGCTAGTAATAAATGAGACTTCCTGTGTTTCCTCCTGCAGCGGCGTCATCGCCATCAACTCCACCCTGAGCTATGAGCTGCGGCCTCAGGAGGACGACCACCACCCCCGGGGGGAGGAGGGGGGAGGAGGGGAGAGTGGAACAGACGGGAGTGGAGGCAGTGGAGGAGGAGGAGGAGGAGATGAAGGAGGCGTCCACCTGCTGTTCTCCACCAGCCCTCTGGAGGGCGACGGTGGCGGAGGCTGCGGGTTGTCTCACACCGTCCCCCCCATCCACAGCTCCACACACACACACCGGGTGAGACAGAACCTCCCCCGCTTCATCGAATGTCTGCTTCTTCCTTTAAAACAAGATTTTCAACAACTCTGCTTCTGATTGGCTCCCACTGGCTGCCTCTGTTGGTAAAGGTCGGGGTTAGCCAATCAGCTGGCAGGACTTGACACAGAGCTAGTTTCTGTCAAGTGAGAGTTTGTCTAAAATCCGGTGGGGAAAAAACATAATGCCATAAAAACCGAAGGAGCTACATCAACTACGACTCCCAGGGTGCATTTCACCAACAGACTGCCAATCACAGAGCTCCGCAGTCTGTTGTGAGCTGAAGATTTTCTTACTTTCAGGTTCTGGATCAGTTTTCTGACTGGCTTCTTCTCCGTGGCAACAGCAGCTGAGGCTCATGGGAATTGTAGTATTTAGAGCTGCCCCCCCAAAACGGACAAAATCTTTATTGTTTCTCAGAAACAAAATCTTACAATAGAGACGTAGCATTGAGGAGAAATTGCTGTGTGACCTCTGACCTCTCTTTGTTCCATCTGCAGACGAAGCGGGACATCCTGTCTGAGACCAAATACATCGAGCTGGTGCTGGTGGCCGATAACCAGGAGGTCAGTGTGTGTTTACAATGTGTGTGTGCTGCAGCTGATCATCATTCTCATTATTCATTCATTTCAAAGTCATTAATTAACACTGGAACACTGTCTGTCTGTCGGTCCTGCGTTTTTAATCTTTGATGTCCTCGAAGCATTTTTGAGGATGCAGCTGTCGGAAATCTTTGTTGTACGAGGTAGAATTAGTCAGGGCTGCACAATTAATGACATTTTTATCACGATTTTAGCTTCCAGCAATTAAAAAAACAAGTTAATCGAGATTGTTGTGGCCCCAACAGCAGTCAGCCTGGGAAACACATTTGTTTTTAATTTCTTTTTTATTAGTTTCCTTGTTCTCGTTTTAATTTAAAGGCCGTCAGAGTTTTGTGGTTGAAATGAACTCTGATCGTGGTGTGCGACGCTAGCAGCGGCTAAAGTCGCCTGCAGCTGCAGACGTCTGAGAGTTCACTTCTTTCTGACTCCCACCGACGGGTTAGTTTCGTTTTCAGCGTCGTCGCCCGAGGACGTTACTCACACAGCTCCCTCCGAGGCACAAAAGGCTTCATACTTGCAGAATCTCCAACTATTAATAGATAATCAGTTAATCGGTTTAAGCTTCTTAAATGTGAGTTTTTTTCGGGTGGTTTTCCTCCTCTATGACATTAAACTGAATATATTTGGGTTGTGATTAATTAAAAACATTTGGGGACGTCCCTTATTCACCATTTACTGACAGTTAATGGCCCAAACAACTAATGGAAAATAATGTACATGTGTCATTTTGTCCAACAGTCCAAAGATGTTCAGCTCTCTGTGGTAGAAAACAGAGGAACCGGCTGGAACTTGTTTGTTTGTACTTAGATTTTCTGCAGTAACGTCCTTTTGACACAAGATGGCGGCAGTTCATGTCCTTAAAAAACCTCAATGAGAAGAACTTCCTCAGCCCCTAACGTGTGTTTAAACGTTTTGTGTTTTTCAGTTTCTGAATTACCAGAAGAACAATAAGACCATCATCTACCGCATGCTGGACGTGGCCAACCAGGTGGACTGGGTGAGAACTGGGTCCTCTGACCTCCCCTGGTAACCGTGAACCCCGTGAATCTGCTGCAGAGGAAGAACCGCCTCTCTTCTGTCTGTTTCAGTTCTACCGTCCTCTGAACGTCCGGGTGGCGCTGACCGGTCTGGAGATCTGGAGCGACCGGGATAAGATCCGGGTGGAGAAGAGTCCCACCGACACCCTCAACAATTTCCTGGAGTGGAGAACCAGAGAGCTGCTGCCGCGCCTTCGCCACGACAACGCGCAGCTCGTCATGTAGGAGGACAGCCACGTTTAATATGGATAAAAGCTTCAGGTTCTGATCCGGCTGACGGTCACGGGTTCGTTTTTATTTCACAGGGGCGGGTCTTTTGACGGCACCACCGTGGGGATGGCGTCTCAGTCGTCCATGTGCTCCAGAGACCGGTCGGGCGGAGTCAACGTGGTGAGTTTTATAACCAGGAAACTCCGCAGAGACAGAGACTGTGTGAGGTTGTCGGTTTAGATCCACCAGAATTTATGGTCCTCGTCTCCAAACACAGTTTTCAGTCAGCAGGGAACCAGGATCAATAATCTCAGTTTACTTTATTCACACCAAAGAAGCATTTTAAAATCCCTGTGTTCTGATTCACTGACTGGCTTCTTCTCCATGGCAACGGCAGCGAGGGTTTATGGGTATTGTAGTATTCATAGCCAAAGGAACCCTGATTTGTCTAAAACAAAGTGGTAAGTCACTCTGTTCTGTCCAGTAACACTGAGGAGACGAGCGACGGACAGCAGCTCATTTTAGAAATGAATCCACTTTACTGGAACATTAATGAACCTGAGGCGTCAACAAGCAGCCGAACTGAAACACTGCAGCCTCAGACCAGATGGTGCCGTGCAGAACAGGCTCTGGATGTATTAATAAAAGAAACGATAAAGCAGGTCTCTCTGCCGTAAATCAGATGTAGACTTGTTGGCGGTCGCACAAAGTTTGCAATGGACGACAACTTTCTTTGCATCTTAGTAATGGTGAAATGGTGTGGAAATAACGCCTCTCCCTCCTTCCCCATTCTGCCTTTAGCTGAACATCATCTGACTTGTGCATTCGCATCAAGGATGTTGCGTTCTGTAACGCAGCGTTACTTGGATTTGTAACTGTAATATCCCTACCACTACTAGTTACTGGGAAAAGTAATAATAGAGGTTAACATCATTATTCTATATATTTATGGCGTTAGATTCGAGCTGCTGTCATGTAGGATGAGATATCAGCCTCCTGAGTGCAGCCATCAGCCTATTGGCCGATTAATCTCAGTCCATCAGATCATTTAAGAAAATGTTTAAATGGGAAAACGACACTTTTAAAATCTTCACATCAGCTTAACGCAATGGGAACGGACTGACCCGGTATCGGGCACGTAATAGATTTTCGCTGTTCTAGCTGTTTTCTGTCCAGAAACTGCGGCGCTTTGTGTCCACAGAGATCGTCTGGCAGGCCGCCATCTTGGTGAGGTCGGCTGCGGTCTTAAGTTTTGTTTGTGTCAGGAGGTATGAGAGCAGGAGAAGAGTGTAATTTGGCGGAGGCGATCTTTATCGGGCTCTGCTGGCGACCCGTAGGAGCTACACAGTCATGCTCGTCGAGACGAACAAAATGAGCCCTGCAGGATGTTCTGTTCTCAAGCTGTGGGCCTGGAAAGCGTGGGAGTGCTTTTGGTCATTTATATTGACTGTTTGTATCAATATTTTTTTATCAATATATTACATTCGCCTGGTATATTTTTGAAAGATTGTGTAATAGCTGTTGTATATCAGTTTCTTCATCAAATTTACAGTTACAGTTGTATTCTAGGTGTATTAGAAGATATTCAGGTGCATTATAATCTACCTTAGGATGGTTTTGATGGTTTATTGCATCAAAATAAAGCTTTTTTTACCAGGCGAGGATGAAAATATCATTATTTTTCTGTATTTCATCTCCATGTAGTCTGTAATGGTAAAATAAATATGTTAATCTACGATGGATTTATATTCCTTAGCTTCTGACCTTCCAAAGGAGACCAGAATGATGCATCTAGGCCAAATGGTTGAGGAGATATTACTGATTTATTTTGGATATGTTATTTTAGGCGTTTTTCCTAGAAATAGGTGCCGGGGTCCATAAAGATTGTTTTCAGAATCCATCATCATTATTATTACTATGATGAATTTCAAAGTCTCTACAAGATAGAAATGAACTGCTGGTCTAAACCTCTCTCTCTCTCTCTCTCTCAGGACCACCTGGTCAGCGTGTTGGGCGTCGCCTCCACTGTTGCTCACGAGCTCGGTCACAACCTGGGGATGAGTCACGACACCGCCGAGCGCCGCTGCTCCTGTCAGAACGAACCGCGGCTCGGAGGCTGCATCATGGAACCCTCAACCGGGTCAGTAGCAGAGTATTTAACTGAGTCACAGAGTAGTGCTGTCACAAGTTCAGACCAACAAACAACTGCAATTCCACGTGTTCTAAACGAGTGCGACCGTGGCTCCCGAGGACGAGCGCGGTGAAAAGTCCTCCGTCAGACGTCTCAGTGGTCGTGGAGTAAAGGCCAGTTTATACTTGAGTATACGTGTTTGCGTCGCTCTACGGTTACGTCGCCGAAACTCTAGTTGGCGGTGGGGTTTTCCATGTTCCACTGTGTTGTGTTTTCTTCTTCTTCTTCGTTGGTGTAGGCGGCTGAAACTGAGCGGATCACGTTGGACAAAAGTTACTTTTAGTGAAATTACTAAAACGCAGAAACGAGAGAAGGCGAAGGAGGAGATGGTGCGTACGACCCTCGAACCAGCTGAGGCAGAAGAAGAGAGATGAGCGGGAAATGCGTAGGAGGAAATGTGACGCCACCAAGAGGACCAATCACAGTTCTTGCGGCCTGCGTCGCTGCGACGTGTAGTTGCATTTTTGGGGGAAATGTGCGTCAGGCTACGGCGTAGAGTGAATGCAGAAGAAGAAACTGGCTTTTTAGAAAGTCTCAGTCAGTCTTATCTTTATTTTATATACAAAGCAAATATGAGACGGTTATAAACTGCGTTCTCAGGATTAAACCACCGGGTCCCAGCCTCTTGTATTGAACCACTGACTTATTATGTATTAAGTTCCAACGGTGACCTCTGACCCTCAGGTTCATGCCGGGTCAGCAGTTCAGCAGCTGCAGCGCTGCAGATCTGTCCGTCAGCCTGCTGCACGGCGGCGGTATGTGTCTCTTCAACGTACCGCAGCCGGACCGCCTGCTGGGAGGCCCTCGCTGTGGGAACCTGTACGTGGAGAGAGGAGAGGAGTGCGACTGCGGCCTGATGGAGGTACTCGCCTGCCCAGACGCTTTCAGGATGACACGTCTTTGTGTTTTCCACAGTAACAACATAAAAACTGTCCAGTCAGGTTTCTTGTGGATGCCGGTCAGACGTGTTTACCTGTTGTTCTCCATTGTGATGTGTTGCTGTGCTCTGATTGGTCAGGAGTGTGAGGACCCCTGCTGTAACGCCTCCACCTGTCAGCTGGTTCCTGGAGCCCAGTGCTCGTCTGACGGCATCTGCTGCCACGACTGCAAGGTCAGCCTGACGCGACACACACGTTAATGTTTCTGTCAAACTTTACATTCAACCATCCCCTCCCTCCCTCCTCAGCTGCGGGCGGCGGGGTCGGTGTGTCGCGAGCCGCTCGGAGAGTGTGACCTCCCTGAGTTCTGCACAGGCTCCTCCCCTCACTGCCCCCCCAACGTCTTCCTGCAGAACGGAGAGCCCTGCGAGGACAGCGCCTCCTACTGCTACGGAGGAGTGTGCGCCAGCATGCACACCCAGTGCCAGATGCTGTGGGGACCCAGTAAGACACCAGTTTATACCGGTTCAACTGAAGCCTAACCCAGTTTATACTGAAATAAAACCAATTTATCCTGAATCTAAACCAGTTTATACTGAATCTAAAACCAGTTTATACTGAATCTAAACCAGTTTATACTGAATCTAAACCAGTTTATACTGAATCTAAACCAGTTTATACTGAAATAAAACCAATTTATACTGAATCTAAACCAGTTTATCCTGAATCTAAACCAATTTATACTGAAATAAAACCAATTTATACTGAATCTAAACCAGTTTATACTGAATCTAAACCAATTTATACTGAAATAAAACCAATTTATACTGAATCTAAACCAATTTATACTGAAATAAAACCAATTTATACTGAATCTAAACCAATTTATACTGAAATAAAACCAATTTATACTGAATCTAAACCAATTTATACTGAAATAAAACCAATTTATACTGAATCTAAACCAATTTATACTGAAATAAAACCAATTTATCCTGAATCTAAACCAGTTTATACTGAAATAAAACCAATTTATCCTGAATCTAAACCAATTTATCCTGAAATAAAACCAATTTATACTGAATCTAAACCAATTTATACTGAATCTAACCCAGTTTATACTGAAATAAAACCAATTTATACTGAATCTAAACCAGTTTATACTGAAATAAAACCAATTTATACTGAATCTAAACCAGTTTATACTGAAATAAAACCAATTTATACTGAATCTAAACCAGTTTATACTGAAATAAAACCAGTTTATACTGAATCTAAACCAGTTTATACTGAAATAAAACCAGTTTATACTGAAATAAAACCAATTTATACTGAATCTAAACCAGTTTATCCTGAATCTAAACCAGTTTATACTGAAATAAAACCAGTTTATACTGAATCTAAACCAGTTTATACTGAATCTAAACCAGTTTATACTGAATCTAAACCAGTTTATACTGAAATAAAACCAGTTTATACTGAATCTAAACCAATTTATCCCGAATCTAAACCAGTTTATCCCGAATCTAAACCAGTTTATCCCGAATCTAAACCAGTTTATCCCGAAATAAGACCACTTTGTATCAAGAAAACATCTCTTTATACTGAGTAAATACTGAGCAAAACATCTCCCTGAGTTTGTCCAGCTTACAGAGCTCTGTTGGTTTGTTTCCAGGGTTGTGTGGAATTTTCAGAAACACGTTTATAATGTTGTGATCTGAGAGTTTGTTTCCTGACAGTGAAGGCGGTGAAAGTGGAGGGGTCCATGTCAGTGATAAGATAGTTTACTACACCTAAGAGCAGAAGAATAAATGAATCTCACTTAAATTTCTGTCTTCAGATGCCACCAGCGCTCCAGCCGTCTGTTTCTCATCAGTCAACAAACAGGGGAACAAATACGGAAACTGCGGTCAGCTGGCCAACGGCTCCTACGTCCCCTGTGGAAACTCGTGAGTACACAGACGGTACACAGACAGACGGCACAGCCGCCCTCATTAAAGTGTCTGACTGCTCGCTGTATTCTGCTTGTTTGGTGTCTGAAGCCTCTGAGTTGACTCACAGCAGGTGAACAACAACTTCAGCATCCTGTTATCCTGTAGAAACGTCTTCTCACATCACTTCCTGTTGTGTCTGTTGTGTCGCAGTGACGTTCACTGCGGCAGGATCCAGTGTCAGGGAGGGAGGGAGCGCCCCCTGCTGGGCACCAACGCAGAGATCCTCACCACCACGGTGCGCTTCAACCATAGCGACCTGGTCTGCAGAGGAACCTTCTTCCACCTGGGGGATGACGTGTCGGATCCCGCCACCGTGGCCCAGGGCACCGCCTGCAGTCCCGGCAAGGTCAGACGGCGCCCCCTGCAGGCCAGGAGGAAGTGATAGGGTTTAGCTTTAAGATAGAGCTGAAAGACAAAGGCTGGACAGCTGTGTAATGGAAGATCTGTCATGAATTATCTCTAGTTGATGGTAATAATAGTCTGTTTTACAATAATTTTGTAAAATGCGTTTCTGTGTTTTAGGCCTGTTTGAACCAGAAGTGTCAGGATGTGTCGGTGTTCGCCGTGGATGAATGTCGCAGGAAGTGCAACGGTCACGGGGTGAGTCAGCCGTCACTCATCTGGTGCCTCTAAAGGGTCAGTTATACTCTGGCAAGAGAGTGTAACATGAGAAAAGTTTAGTCACATGACACTTTTTGTATTTGTAGTCCATACAACTGTAAATGGCATGTTCTGTTGGAACAGATTGTTCAGCCGCAGGAGGAGGAAACGGTTTTCTGCTCAAGAGAATACACAAAGATATCCTGTGTCCTCTCTAGCGGCCAGCAGGGGGCGCCTTAAACCTGCGTCCTCTCTAGCGGCCAGCAGGGGGCGACTTAAACCTGCGTCCTCTCTAGCGGCCAGCAGGGGGCGCCTTAAACCTGCGTCCTCTCTAGCGGCCAGCAGGGGCCGCCTTAAACCTGCGTCCTCTCTAGCGGCCAGCAGGGGGCGCCTTAAACCTGCGTCCTCTCTAGCGGCCAGCAGGGGGCGCCTTAAACCTGCGTCCTCTCCAGCGGCCAGCAGGG
>NC_060152.1:34655282-34656914 GCF_021292245.1 Micropterus dolomieu | reverse complement strand
GCGTCCTCTCTAGCGGCCAGCAGGGGGCGCCTTAAACCTGCGTCCTCTCCAGCGGCCAGCAGGGGGCGCCTTAAACCTGCGTCCTCTCTAGCGGCCAGCAGGGGGCGCCTTAAACCTGCGTCCTCTCCAGCGGCCAGCAGGGGGCGCCTTAAACCTGCGTCCTCTCCAGCGGCCAGCAGGGGGCGCCTTAAAGCTGCGTCCTCTCCAGCGGCCAGCAGGGGGCGCCTTAAAGCTGCGTCCTCTCCAGCGGCCAGCAGGGGGCGACTCCGCCGGCTGCAGAAAGAAGTGTGATTGTATTAGAAGTCTGTGAGAAAATGTTTCTACTTATCAGCTGATTTATTCCCTCAGTAAACACTTTCCTGATGAGTTTCTGGTCTCAGTCGCTAGTTTCAAGTCTTCTTCAACACAGCATGATGTTCATTTAGTAAATTATGGTCCCATTTAGAGGAACAGAGACCAGGAAGCAGGGGAGGCTTTAGGGCGGAGCTACAAGCTGATTGACAGGTCGCTACCATGGCGACCAGGATAGAGGCGACTCATATCCGCTGCTCTGTGTACATTTAACCAAAGGCGCTGAAAAAACTCATCAGGAGTACGAAGTACATTTAGTTTGTCGCCAGCCAAAAGCCACAGCGGCTCCGCCCACTTCTGTTACACCGTCTGTGGTTTAGCCACACCTGTCCTTTATTTGTCCTTCAGACCTGCTGTCTGTGGCTCTTTAACGCTGATTTATTGGTTAATTGATTGACATTGATTCCGTTTGACCTCCTGAGCAGAGCTCAAATGTACAGTAGTTCCATGAACTCGTCTCCACAGCGGCTGGAAAACAACGGAAACAAAAGCAGAAGCAGAGACTGTAAAAACATGTTGCATTATGGGTCCTGAAGTTTCTCCAGCCCGGGGGGATTGTGTGGCGTCAGCGGCGTGTGACCTGCTGTGTGTTTGTATTCCAGGTGTGCAACAGTAATAAGAACTGTCACTGCGATGTGGGCTGGGCTCCACCGGACTGCAGGTACACGGGTCACGGAGGCAGCGTGGACAGCGGGCCGGCCAGAGCCGCTCGAGGTAATGCACGCCGAAAACTAATGTCTGAATAAAGCTGAGCGTCTCTCTGTGGTTAACCCCGCCCCCTCTCTGTTCAGGGCCCGACCCTGTCCGAGTGGCTCTACTCGTCGTCTTCCTCTTCATCCTGCCCGTGGTCCTCCTCTTCCTCGCTCTGCGCTTCCCCCGTCTCCGTCGGAGTCTCCTCTGTCTGGGACCCAACAGCCCGTTTCATAAAGCTCGACAGCACAGCCGGTAACGCCGAGTGTGTGTGTGTCTGTGTGTGTGTGTCTGTGTGTGTGTGTCTGTGTGTCTCTGTCTGTGTGTCTGTGTGTCTGTGTGTCTGTCTGTGTGTGTGGGTCTGTGTCTGTCTGTGTGTGTGGGTCTGTGTGTCTGTGTGTCTGTGTGGGTCTGTGTGTGTGTCTGTGTCTGTCTGTGTGTCTGTGTCTGTCTGTGTGTGTGGGTCTGTGTGTCTGTGTGTCTCTGTGTGTCTCTGTGTGTCTGTGTGTCTCTGTGTGTGTCTGTGTCTGTCTGTGTGTGTGGGTCTGTGTGTGTGTGTGTGTGTGTGTGTGTGTGTGTGTGTGTGTGTGT
>NC_060152.1:34651071-34653571 GCF_021292245.1 Micropterus dolomieu | reverse complement strand
TCCTGCAGACCCTGAACTCCTCATGTTAACCCGTTTACCGCCTGCTGAGCAGCTTGCGTTTGTGTGATGTGTGGTAACTGAAGGTGTTAGTCGTCGTTTAGATAAGTAGATGTGTTGTGTTAAATTGTTCCTCTGTTCTTTTTTCTTAACGAATATCGTGTTAAAATAAATAAAGGTCGACGGCGGTGTAGATGTTTTCTACATGACGATGTTTTTAATCATTTAACTTTATGTTTCTAACTTTATCATCTTCCCAGGACGCCGGTGATGGAGCGAGCGGACGACAGGAACGGAGAGCAGGTCCGCCCTCTGAGATACCACCTGAACCAGCCCACCGACATCCCGCTGACCCCGCCCCACAAAGAGGTAACTAAAGCAACCTCAGCTCCGCTGACTCCGCCCCCAGCGAAGGCTGAAACTCGTTTCTGTCAGCCCTGTTCTTCCTGGAACGCATATCTCTGAAGTTCTCCGAATAAAGAGGCGTCCGTCTTACCTGCGCCATCACTTTGCTCCTCCACAGTGTCTTTTTTTAAAGCTACCACTAGGAGACGCCAACGTGTGAAGATTTTAAAATGCTCAGAGTAGCGATGGGAAAAGTGACTCATGCGTGAAAATGAACGAATTGCTCCCTCAGACTACTCATTCCTCCTGAGTCACATACAAGATTAGGTCAAATGAAGGAAACGTTCTTTGAACGATGCAACACTAGGCAGCTTTAAGCGTCTAATGCTCAGTGCGGAATATACGACTTTCAGCGACGGCAGGTCGACTTGTTGTTTTGTGACGGGAGCCTTGAAGTCGTGATTGGAAGTCGCTTTGGTTTGGGGACCAGATATAAAATGTAATGTGTTCACGCTACACATTTAGATTACATTTTATATCTACGTGTCAGAGGTCGCACACTACGAGGGGTTAAGTGTCTCGCTCAGGGACACAATGGTGGATGTGTCACAGGGGGGAGTTGAACCCGGGTCTCTCACACCAAAGGCATGTGTCTTATCCACTGCACCATCACCACCCCACGAGCGGACAACGTCACACGACAACTCTATCTGGTCCCCAAACCAGGTTTTTTATGATAATGAAGATAAAATTTCTGAAGACGTCTTTATAAATCCTTGGTGACACTTGGTGTCTGAGCCGCAGAGTAAAAGGTGTTTTGTAGTAGAAATATCTGCATGCTGTCATTGGCTGGATGTGGATGTTGATTCGGCTGACGGCTCCAGATATTGAGCATGCTGAGTATCTGGCTGGTGTCGCCTCTTCACTCAACGACTGGCGAAAGGCGATTGATCGCCCGTTTGCCAGCCCGACTGTCGGCGAGCTCTGTGACTTGAAAGTCTGGCTTAGAATTGTGTAGCGTCCTCTCTGTCCCGCCGTTGTCACGGACACGTGAACTCACCGCAGAGGCGGTTTCACTTCGGCTCATTCGTCGTTGCGTCGCAGCTGCAGGTGTTCCCTCTCACATTAACACACCTGCTTTGTTTGACCTTTGACCTCCTCTTCACTGCATGTATCAGCTGTCACTCTGCTTCCTGTTTTCTCTCCTATCAGGTTCATGACAGACCTGCTCCTCCCACTAAGCCACTCCCCCCTGACCCCACCCTAAAACCCCTGCCGCAGGTAACGTCACCTGACCTCACCTGGAGGCGCTAACGTCTGTGTTGCTGCTGCTAACAGCTCATTCTCTGTTTGTGCGAGTGTGTTTGTCGTCCTCGTGCTGTGACTGTTGTCCTGGTCCAGGTGTGTCGTAGAGTCCTTTAGTCTGAGGTCTTCACAGGTCCGAATCTTTGGACCATATTTGAGTTACTTTGAGTTACTAAGTTACTGATGATATGCGTGTGGACCGGTTAATCCTACAGCTGCGCTCATCGACCTCCTTCGTGTTGCTGTGCATTACCACCGCCACTCCAGCAGATGGCGCTGTCGCAAAAAAAAAAACTGCGGTCCCAGGATTGCAGGGGTCCTGAAACTGCAGCCTCTAGTGGTGCAGCTACATAATATTGTTTGTAGCAGCCTACACCAACGAAGAAGAAGAAGCTCAACACAGTGGAACATAGAAACCACACCTAGCGTTTTGCCAGTGTTACTGCAGAGTGACGCAGACACCAACGCACAGGTACAAACTGGCCTCAGACTGGAGAGCATTTGGACCTGGTGTGACTCGGGTCCCAGTACGGTTCTCAGAAACGAGCGGTGGGACGGACCTGTGAAGACCGAAAGGCTGAAGAACCAGTGAAAACACGTGTCGATGTGTCTGTGTGTAAAATTAAAGCTATAGTCCAGAAGAGACGTAACAGGACTCGGACCTCTCTGTGTCAGAATGTTTCAATGCGATGACACAAAGAGGGATAAACTGCTGCTCCAGCAGGTGGCGCTGTGATTAACTTCACCACCTTACCTGGAAACTATCTCTGCTCGACTGCTGAGTGACCCTGAGCCCTGATCAGAAAGCTCTAATGCTGCTGCTCTAATGTGTTAACAGCGACCTGCCCCCCCC
>NC_060152.1:34649244-34650971 GCF_021292245.1 Micropterus dolomieu | reverse complement strand
ACAGTGGAACATAGAAACCACACCTAGCGTTTTGCCAGTGTTACTGCAGAGTGACGCAGACACCAACGCACAGGTACAAACTGGCCTCAGACTGGAGAGCATTTGGACCTGGTGTGACTCGGGTCCCAGTACGGTTCTCAGAAACGAGCGGTGGGACGGACCTGTGAAGACCGAAAGGCTGAAGAACCAGTGAAAACACGTGTCGATGTGTCTGTGTGTAAAATTAAAGCTATAGTCCAGAAGAGACGTAACAGGACTCGGACCTCTCTGTGTCAGAATGTTTCAATGCGATGACACAAAGAGGGATAAACTGCTGCTCCAGCAGGTGGCGCTGTGATTAACTTCACCACCTTACCTGGAAACTATCTCTGCTCGACTGCTGAGTGACCCTGAGCCCTGATCAGAAAGCTCTAATGCTGCTGCTCTAATGTGTTAACAGCGACCTGCCCCCCCCAGCAAGCCTCTGCCCCCCGACCCTCCCAGCCAGGTACAGTCGCCGCTACCTGTAGTGTGGCAGTGTTACCTGTAGTGTTACCTGTAGTGTTACCTGTAGTGTGGCAGTGTTACCTGTAGTGTTACCTGCAGTGTTTCCTGCAGTGTGGCAGTGTTACCTGCAGTGTGGCAGTGTTACCTGCAGTGTGGCAGTGTTTCCTGCAGTGTGGCAGTGTTACCTGTAGTGTGGCAGTGTTACCTGTAGTGTGGCAGTGTTACCTGTAGTGTGGCAGTGTTACCTGTAGTGTTACCTGTAGTGTTACCTGTAGTGTGGTAGTGTTACCTGTAGTGTGGCAGTGTTACCTGTAGTGTTACCTGTAGTGTTACCTGTAGTGTTACCTGCAGTGTTACCTGCAGTGTTACCTGCAGTGTTACCTGCAGTGTGGCAGTGTTACCTGCAGTGTTACCTGTAGTGTGGCAGTGTTACCTGCAGTGTTACCTGTAGTGTGGCAGTGTTACCTGTAGTGTGGCAGTGTTACCTGTAGTGTGGCAGTGTTACCTGTAGTGTGGCAGTGTTACCTGTAGTGTTACCTGCAGTGTTACCTGCAGTGTGGCAGTGTTACCTGCAGTGTTACCTGCAGTGTTACCTGTAGTGTTACCTGCAGTGTTACCTGCAGTGTGGCAGTGTTACCTGTAGTGTTACCTGCAGTGTTACCTGCAGTGTGGCAGTGTTACCTGTAGTGTTACCTGCAGTGTTACCTGCAGTGTTACCTGTAGTGTGGCAGTGTTACCTGCAGTGTGGCAGTGTTACCTGTAGTGTGGCAGTGTTACCTGTAGTGTGGCAGTGTTACCTGTAGTGTGGCAGTGTTACCTGCAGTGTTACCTGTAGTGTGGCAGTGTTACCTGTAGTGTGGCAGTGTTACCTGTAGTGTGGCAGTGTTACCTGTAGTGTGGCAGTGTTACCTGCAGTGTTACCTGTAGTGTGGCAGTGTTACCTGTAGTGTGGCAGTGTTACCTGTAGTGTGGCAGTGTTACCTGTAGTGTGGCAGTGTTACCTGTAGTGTTACCTGCAGTGTGACCTGCAGTGTGGCAGTGTTACCTGCAGTGTTACCTGCAGTGTTACCTGCAGTGTTACCTGCAGTGTTACCTGCAGTGTGGCAGTGTTACCTGCAGTGTGGCAGTGTTACCTGTAGTGTGGCAGTGTTACCTGTAGTGTGGCAGTGTTACCTGCAGTGTTACCTGTAGTGTGGCAGTGTTACCTGCAGTGTTACCTGTAGTGTGGCAGTGTTACCTGC
>NC_060152.1:34638551-34649224 GCF_021292245.1 Micropterus dolomieu | reverse complement strand
AGTGTGGCAGTGTTACCTGCAGTGTTACCTGTAGTGTGGCAGTGTTACCTGCAGTGTTACCTGTAGTGTGGCAGTGTTACCTGCAGTGTTACCTGTAGTGTGGCAGTGTTACCTGCAGTGTTACCTGCAGTGTGGCAGTGTTACCTGCAGTGTTACCTGCAGTGTTACCTGCAGTGTTACCTGCAGTGTTACCTGCAGTGTTACCTGCAGTGTTACCTGCAGTGTTACCTGCAGTGTGGCAGTGTTACCTGCAGTGTTACCTGCAGTGTGGCAGTGTTACCTGTAGTGTGGCAGTGTTACCTGCAGTGTGGCAGTGTTACCTGCAGTGTGGCAGTGTTACCTGCAGTGTTACCTGTAGTGTGGCAGTGTTACCTGCAGTGTTACCTGTAGTGTGGCAGTGTTACCGGCAGTGTTACCGGCAGTGTGGCAGTGTTACCTGCAGTGTTACCTGCAGTGTGGCAGTGTTACCTGTAGTGTTACCGGCAGTGTTACCTGCAGTGTTACCTGTAGTGTTACCCGTAGTGTTACCCGCAGTGTTACCCGTAGTGTTACCCGCAGTGTTACCGGCAGTGTTACCTGCAGTGTTACTGTGTGTCCATGTAGGCTGCAGCTCCACCTGCTGGCTGGAGGAGCTCAGCAACAGTTCTTTATCAGGACCCGGTCACACCAGAAACCAGCACTGTGAAAATCAGTTTTTGTCATGGTTCACAAACTGCGTCCCTCAGTCCCTGACTTCCTGTCTGTGGCTCTCTGCTGCGAGCCCATTGGTTCTTCATAATGATGTAAGTTGCATTAAACATTAGAAGGTTTTATTCAGGCTGTCAAACTGACTCAAACGGTCGGGGAAAAAATGAAAGATAGAAGCTAAAATCTACCGATCACACAGTACAAGTGAACCACCGCATCCCCCGACAACGATATTAAGGATCAACGCTGTTCCTGTACAGCTGCTCTATTCACTAATCATTAAAATGCAAAAGCAGTGGGTTTATATAACGTTGCATTCAGTAGGAAGTTAGCCAGTGTTAGCTAACTAACATCACATTAGGAATAAGCCGACATTTTTCTGGATTTGTTTCAGGTTTTGGAAAGAGAATAAATCGTCCTTCTCCTTCCAGACTCTCTGGTAGCTGCTGTAATTATTACAAGATGCTTCAGGAGCAGCGTTTGACCAGATCTTAGAAAAATACAGCCAGAAAAAGCTAGAAAACGACTCTTTCTGCATTCGAGTCACTGGAGCGCAGCCATGAAAGAGTCGGAGCTCAGAGTGAGACCTATACTGGGCTGTGATTGGCCAGAAGTGTATTTGGGGCGTGGCTTAGCGAAGCGAGGCAATTGGCTACTCACGAAATGACAGGGGCTGGCCCTTCCTACAGCTCGGGCATGGTTGGCTACTGTAGGCTGTGGACGGGACACGTGAGCTCCTGTTGGGTCGAATCATGTGTCCATTGAAAGGTCAGATTTCAGCGGCCGTTTTGAAATCAAGATATCACAATTGTTTACATCCAAACTGAAGTTATTACGGTTTTAATTACATATTAGATACGTCTGACACCTAAAGTCCACTGACTCCGGCTGCGCCGCGGTTGCCGGAGCTAATCGCAGCCGTTATAGTCGATGCTTGAGAGTCCACCAGACGAGAAGCGTGTCTCCGCTCCGCAGAGAGGTACCAGGTCTATTCTGGACGCAAGAGCAGATCGAGCCCGGCAGGAAGTCAGACAAAACGCCCTGTTTCTGAAACGCTCCCTGTGGAGATGCAGCCTGCAACCGACGGAACGAAACGTGGTCGCAGAGAGCCGTAAAGAAATGTAGGAGCGCAAAAAAGGACACATTAATAATAATCGACCGCCGGATTACTGTGAGGCTTCATAGGTGAGTCATGTCAGGCCTGACAGAGGCGCTGATGGTGGTCGCCGTGGCGATTTTAGCATGAAATAGTTTGCACTGGTCGAATCATAAGGAGTTCAGTTTTCCAGCAGCTGTGTGTAATCTGGTGTGGCCGGGACTTTACTGCATGATGTTCAGTCTGTTCTGTTTCTGTCTGCATGCAGCACTGATAACAATAATAATGATAATAAAAGTTTAGTTTCATTGATGTGTGAACGAGCAGGTGACGTAGAATAGACGCTGTCGCCGCACGCTGCTTCCTGTTTCCTGACTTTACTAAACAGGAAGTGTTCTGAAGCTTCTCTCCTCCTCACTAACCTTCCAGCTGCTGGTGAGCCGACCAGCGCCACCCAACAAGCCACTCCCACCTGACCCCGTCACACCTGGACAGGTACACCACACCTGGCAGCAGGTAGCATGTAGACAGAGTCGTGATCAGACTATTGATTATTGAGATCTGGTGATTTAACTGGTTGAATCAGGAGCCAATCAGAGGTGACTGATTTGGAGATGAGCCCTGGCAGGCGTGGGGCGTTCAGGAACAGGAGTGAACATCAGACGTGCCAGTTGCTGGTTGCACTGAGGGGGATGGAGTTACCTGAACTATCATTTCTGACCCGTTACCTGTAACTCCATCACGTCCTGTCGCACTCGGCGCTCCGCTCAGTTTTAAATCACCTATTCATTCCATTCAGTTCCACGGTGGAGCTTTTTCTTGAACATCAGTTCTCCCTGCAGACGTTTCACTTTAAAGGTTCACTACGAAAGATTGTAGACTTTAAATTTGGAACGTAGTTAGCAGGCGTGTTGAGTTTAACTGATGAAAGCAGCAGAGCGGCGAGTGAGACAAGAGCGTTTCACTCTCAGTACACCTGCTAATGAAGCGACGCAGGGTTTCTAAATTTGAACTGGTCATTGGAATTTATCAATTAGAAAATAAACTTTAACTTGTGTTTATGTTGCTGTGAAATGAGTAAAAACTTTACTGTTGGCAGGAAACTTGAACGCACCTTTCTGTTTCAGAGGTTCATGTTTTTTTTTTTCCCATGATTCTCTCCTCAGGTCTCTGTTCCATCCAAACCTGTGGTGCCCATCAAGCCCCGCCTCCT
Source organism: Micropterus dolomieu (assembly GCF_021292245.1). Taxonomy (NCBI): domain Eukaryota; kingdom Metazoa; phylum Chordata; class Actinopteri; order Centrarchiformes; family Centrarchidae; genus Micropterus; species Micropterus dolomieu. The sequence goes on along the minus strand of NC_060152.1, from coordinate 34,646,228 downwards.
GCCCCCGCCGTGCCACCCCCACATCCCCCCTCACCCCGGCTTCCCCGCCAACACCAAACCGCCGCACCACGGAGCCGTCGCACCTGCAGCCGGTCCCAGCAGGTTCGCTGTCCCGCTGAGATTCAGATGTTTGCGTTTGTTTGTTGGACGAAGCTGTAAAATAACGTCACAGATAAATTCCAGAATGACCCAAAAGCTCTGGAGACTTTTTCCCCATTAAGACAGGAATAAAATAACATTTCATTTGCAACTAAAGGAGCAAGAAGAGTAAGAGGAGCTCCCTACGGAAGCTCGTTTCTGCCAAATCAAAAACAAAAATCCACCACTTTAGTTTTTCTGTTCATTTTCATAACCAATTATATGAATAAAAAATGACGAATCATTTTAAATGAGATGAAATAATGCAACTACACCGGCCTAGGGTTTTTATATTTTATACACATCTTTAAACTGCACTTTATCTGCTGAGCACCTCCCCTGTTTTGTATTTTTGAGGCTGATGCTGACGTTAACGTTTGGCAGGTTAAAAAATCTGTGATAGCTGAGCTACAAACTGAGCGTGACCGTTTACAGCGACCAGTTTCAAGGCAGACATAAACAATCAGCTGATTATTGGGTCAGTCGTATGTAACGCCTTGTTCTTTCCCACCTGCAGTCTGAAACCTAAAGTACTCTCTGATGTTTGTCTCCTGTCTCTGCAGACGACCTCCTCCTGCTCCTCCGCTTCGACCCGCAAACCCTCACAAAGTCGACTCGTCCCCGCTGTAACTCGGCGTGGAGGACGTGAGTTTGTCTGACAAACTCTCGAACGTCAGTGACGAAGATGATGATGACTTTATTATCCAGTTTGCACTCGGTCATCGGATTTCTCTCTGACCCCTGTAAATAAAAGCTCAGTGCCTTGCTCAGCAGCGCCGAACTTCGACCGACGGCTGCCGGAGATGATGTCACATTAAAGTGTCTTGGTGTCGACGATGCGGCGCCCCCTGGAGCCAGCAGGGGGTCAGTGCCTTGCTCGAGGAACCTGGGACGGGAATCAAACCTGTGTTTCTCAAAGTAAAGACTAATTAGCAGAGTGGTTCCCAAACTGTGGTCCAGGGCCCTCTGCAGGACCCGGAACAGGCTCCTCTGGAAATGAGAAATCTTTTTTAGGCTCCAGATGTTTTATCAAAATAACATATTTTCTTTTTTTCTTCAGTCCTGCAAATCTTTTTTTCGTGGAGTCGGAGATCTGAAACACGTGAACAGTCGAAGTTAAGACTTGAGATTAAGGACGTGGAAGATGAACAGCTGTCGGACCAAGTGGCGGCCGAAACCTGTCTGAGATTTTAAAAATAAAGTTTAAAAATTGGAGAAAACAATGTATAAATATTTATATTTTATTTTTTCAGAATAAAGTTGTAACATGTCGATAAAGTACTTATAATAAATGACAACATTACAACTTTATAATCAGAAGATTACAACTTAAATCTTGTTCCGACTTATTTCTCGCAAGATTTCCAAAATATTCCAGCTTTGTTCTCTACGATCTTTGAGTTTTAAAATTATAAATATTTGGACTTTATTCTTGAAATCTCAGACTTGTTTTTGCCGCAGGGATTGTATTTTAGCTTTGCTCTAAAATCTTAAAATTCTTGTTGCTGGATCGAAGGAAGCTCCTTCGCTGACGTGACAAACGCGTTCTGGATTTTCTAACGATGAGATTCTTGTTGGACTTCAGGCTGGACGTGAACTGGAAGGAGTGCTGGATCAGGTTTTTATTTTTCTAACCCGCCTTGAGATTTCTATCGGAGACAGTCAGGAATGTAACGAGTGTTCGTGACCTTACGCCAAAGACGAATGATGTAAAAGATGCTGTAACATTTATCTGACCTCTCCTGCTGAAGGAAGAAGTTTGTATTTGCCTTTTCCGGGTAGAGATGGAGGACGCGTAGCTGAACTCTGTGATCGGCTCATTAGTGGAAGAGAATAAGTGAGAAAGACATAATCATAACAGGGCAGAACAATTATTCCAAATCTTATCAATATCGCAATATGGCTTTATAAATCGCAGGAGGTGCAGAAGATTTTATGTGTCAATCTAGCTTTTCAAATTAAATATCTTGCTGCAGCCTTCACATCATACTCTACAGACTTTTTTCAAAACCTTTCCAGCCTTAAATCATCATCAAGTATGAGGAGATTTCCACCTGATACCAAGAAATAATGTCAAAAGTAATCAGCCAGTGTTAAGAACTTAAATATTAACCATGAAGTGAAAACATGTCCCTTTATCACCAATTACCGCAACTCGATACTTTATCAATACCTTTGACAGATCTACAAAGAGGGCTGGGCAATAAAAAATAAAATAACACATGTTCAATAAATATTTGGTTTAATTCATATGAATCACAAAGAAATTATCACATAATTTATTTTGTTGAGGAAAAAAGATTTACTCATCAGATTTGTTTAAAAATAATTATACTAGTTTTGACTGTTCTGCCTCAGATTTGTGAAGTGATCCTCTGTTTGGCATCAAGTGTTTGTCCCATTAAAGAAAAATTTAACCACATAATGAACCATCTGGTTTCTTCAGTTTTCAGTCAGGGGCAAAAATCAGCTTTTAAACTTGAACGAAAAAACGGTTTGATATTCTGATAATTATCGATATCGAATGATGTGAAATGTTTTTACCGTGATAACATTTTTGGCCGTATCGCCCAGCCCTGCCTACAAAACCCTTTATTTCATTGAGCAAAAGAAACCAAATACAATATTCTCTGATGTCCACAGTCACATGGGTCAGAGAGAGAGATCCTTTACTGCAGTAGAAGTACAAATACTCCACAACAAGTAAAAGTCCTGCATTCAAACCTTCCGACAGTAAAAGTATGTGAGTATTATCAGCAGCATTGTTGCAGTAGAAGTACTCATGTTGCAGTAAAGAGAGTGAGGAAACAGCTGAGATTGCCCCGCCCACAGGAAGTGATGTCACTACCCTCCATGATTTTAAACTTAAATAAATCCTGGACAGAAAACTGGCAGCTGCAGAAGTGAATGTCTTCACCCGACGATCCTTAAAGAGTCTGAGCAAACATTCATGCTGTCAACGTCCCGTTGTGTTCACATGTTTGCTGCTAGAGGAGAAGTCCTCAATAAAACAGACTGTTTCTACTTTATACGTGTTTTTTTTCCAGGTTGGGTTAAAATCCATAATTATCTATTTCATGGAGAAAATATTGTTTCATTTAATCGCTGGCGTTTTGGATCTGTTGTTACTTGTATTTAAATTCATTGCTGATTTAATGCTGCATTAGGACATTTTTGTTCCTTATCGAAAACTTTTTTTTAAATTTTGATCCCATGTTGCATAATAGGAATAACACACACTGTGTAGATCAAATATCGACGTCTGTGCAATAAGGACAAAACAATAAGGACATTTAAACCCATTAAAACGTCGTTTACGGCTCGAGCCGTCACTAATACATGAATCATGACTTGTGTCGAAACATCCTTTCATTTTGAAGGAAAACATTAAATTTGCACCTCGTAGTGTTTTCCACCAGATGGCGCCACTACATATGTTGACTGTGTCATAAAGCATTTTATGGCTCAATGATCTAAAATGATTGAGTATGTGTGGATGTCTGAGAGCCATGTGTGTAGGGCCTAAATGTCAAACGTGGTGTTTAGGTGAGTAAATCACACAAATATCCTGCAGGTGACATTTTAATCTCTCTCGCCAATAGAAAGCGCTTCTCACGGCCTTGTTTTTTTTTTGGTTTGATTCATGCGTATTTTACGCACAGACATGAACCTTTGACACAGCTTTGTTTTTTTTGTGCAGTCTATGGTTCAAAGACCTTGGAACATTTCTCACCTACGTAGAGGCAAAAACACAGCAGTCAGTCCTTAGACAATAATAAAATCTTGCATCTTGCGGCAACACAAAGAATCCAAAACAAAGTCTGCCTTTGTTTTGGATTAGAATATTTGCGAAATTAGTGTTTATACAGGTGCGGTTGAAGCAAAAGTTATAAAGCTATGCGCCTCTTCGGTGCCGCCATTTCACACCCGACAACATGAAGAAAACCTACACGGCCCCCGAAGCTGTGGATTACGTTACCGATCCATCAGACTGACAGCGAGCCGGAGTGGCAGTGTAACCGAGAGCGCCACAGATGATGTGGAGTTTCATCTGACGTCGGATTCCTCATCTGACTCAACTCAAAGTGAGGAGCTGGATAACACAGAGGAGACAGCCGATCCTATGTGGACATCAAAAAATGGACTCCACTTGTCACCCGCTAACGCCGAGACGCTACGTGCCTCCCAAGGCGACCCGACACACTACGCAACAGCTCGCATCGAGGACCCAAAGTCTGCATTCCAGCTGCTGTTCACTGAGGAGATGGTAAAACTGAGAAGGTCCCAGAAAAACTGGATTAACATTGATGCGACGGATGCGGAGGCGTCCATCGGGGTTCTGATTCTGGCTGGAGTCTACAAGTCCCGCAATGAGTCCGCCCGGAGCCTGTGGGATGATCACACAGGCCGGCCGATCTTCAGGGCCACAACGCCCCACCGCAATTTCCAAAACTGGAGTTCAAATGTAAGATTTGACCCGACCTGGACTTTACCGGGATGACAAGCTCGCAGCGTTCAGGCCCATCTGGGAGAAGTGGCTGCACCGCCTCCCCCTTCTCTTTAACCCCGGGGTGGACGTCTGTGTGGACGAGCAGCTGGTCGGGTTCCGTGGCCGCTGCAAATTCAGGCAGTACATGTCGTGTAAACCTGCCAAATATGGAATAAAAATCTGGGTCACAAGTGATGTCTCCACCTCAGATGCATGGAAAATGCAGATCTATACTGGAACAGAGAGTTGTGGGGCTGGAGGGACGCACTGTCACCACAGACAATTTCTTTACCTCTCGTGCGCTGGCAGAGGAGCTGCTGAAGGAAAAACTCGCTCTGGTTGGAACAATTAAGAAGAACAACCCTGAGCTTCCTCCACACCTCCTCCAAACTAGAGAGCGAGCGCCCAGATCAGATCACAACGGCCGAGTCTTATGTGCCCAAACGAGGGAGATGAACGTGTTTTTGCTGAGCACCGCGAGCCTGCGGTGAGTGGAGGGGAGCACCAGAAGCCAAGGATGCAAAGGAGCTGTGGACAACCTGGATAAGGTTCGTGCTTTTAGCAACAGTAACTCACACATTTATTTTTGTGCTTTTCTAAAATATATGCCTATTTATCTATTTAGTCATTTTATCATTTTTTTTTTCTGTCGTATTTTTACAACTTGTGCATAATGATCAATATTTTTTCCTTGGTCTTTTGTTATTTTGCAGGCTGTTGACGCATACAGCTGCAAGAGGAAAACATCGGTGGCCAATGGCGCTCTTCTATAATCTCATAGATGTGTCTGCTTTCAACGCCTTTGTCCTGGTTCCAGGAAGGGTCAGGAGCCGGGACCAAAGTGTCAAAAGGAGGCTGTTCCTGGAGGAGCTGGGGAGGATGCTGGTGTATCCCCGGATGCAGAGGAGAGGGCGCCTCCCCCGCACACCAGCTGCTGCAGCCATGGTGAAATCACAGCAGATTGCTGAAAAGGCAAAGGCAAGTGGGGCTGCAGACACCCGCAAGAGGAGGAGGGCGTGCCGTTGCTGCGCAGACAAAAAAGAAACATTTCGACCACCTGCACAGAATGTGGCGCTTACATTTGTAGGCATGCCTTCCCATTCTGCAGCTGAACACCCCCCTCCATCCACACACACCCTCTCATTCCTACACCACGTCTGTGTATTCTGAAGTATTCTGAAGTGTGATATGTTTTCTAAAGTTGTTGGTATTGTTGAAAGTTTAGGTGTTGAAAGGTTTTGTGTATGTATAGTTTTTGATATAAAGATTCGGTTTTTACATTAAGTTTTGATATGAAGTCTTTATGAAGTTTTGATGTGTTTATATAATTTAGAAAAATAAAAATTCATATTCATGGTGATCTTGTAGTTTTGCTTTATTTCTAGAGCAAATTTTGATGTGTATGGAGACAGGCACAGGTTAAAGTCACCTAGTGGAAATCAGGAAAATGTTTGCAAATGTTGTGGTTATTTCTTTTAATCTGGCATAACACAAAAAATTAAAATGCGTAAAAATCAATGTTGCTGCTAATCATGGACATATACCAGGCTGTGATAATTCCTTCCCAAGAAATCCACTTTGCATGTAGTATACAAAAAAAAAATATACATATATAAAGTACAACGAAAGACGTCATTCAGTCTACAAGAGTTGCACAATTACTATTAAAGTTAGCAGAGGGCTAAACCGGAAGTTAGCTGTCTTGGCCAGCAAACATCAACCCAGTGGACGCTGTAACGCTACCGCTAACCAGCGTTTTGGTGGTGTAATTGCAGAACAACGCAGACACCAATGCACAAATATGAATGTGTGGCTATGTGCGTAGCTTAAGCCGTAGACTCGACGCAGAACTATAAATCAGGCTTAACTGTTAAATGTTTGTGTTATGAAAGTGTAACTGGAGACAGAGCACAGGAAAGAAGGACTGGTTTGAGTCAAAGTCCAGGCCCGGTTTAATTTAAGCTTTTGTCAGATAACATTTTTTAGAGATCCAAAAGAAACTGCATAAATAAGATGCTAACAGAGTTACAGTACTACAGAAACAAGTACATAAAGTAATTTATCATTTTTATGATTAATACCATTCATACTTTCTGTGACATATTGAATTGCACAACTTCTGCTTATTCTTTTATGTATCGCATTTAATCACATTGTGTTGAATCGCAATAGGGGTGAATCGTATCGTACCACAACGCCGTCACCTACGGCGTAACCTGACGTGCACCTCCTCAAAAATGTAACTACACGTCGAGTCGGCGCGGACCATAAGCTCTGTGATTGGTCGGCTGGGTAGCCTCACAATGCCTCCGAACCGACAGGAAGTCCCCATGCTTTGAAGTAACTTTTACTAGCAGCCAAAACGGCGTCTGTAACACGGTGGATCGATATATTTGACCGTCACAACCCGAGCAAAATGACTGATCAGAATGTGATCCGCTCAGTCGGTAACATTTGAAACGTAGCCTACGGTGTAGCTACGCACGTAGAACCTACAAGAGAATCACGAGGTACAGCGTGGACTAGTTTTCACCACTGGAGCAGTGCTCGTTCAAAACGGGCCAGTTCAGAACGCCTTCTCAAGAACCGCTCAACCAGACAACTTCACACTCTACGGTAATGCTCAACTTAAAAGCAAGGAGATGATCAAATGGCTACTGTCATTTCTAAAAGCTAGGCTAAGACCAGGCTAATAAGCTATTTTGGACCAGGCTATTTAGCTATTTTGGACCAGGCTATTTAGCTACTTGGAACCAGGCTAATAAGCTATTTTGGACCCGGCTATTTAGCTACTCGGGACCAGGCTAATAAGCTATTTTGGACCAGGCTATTTAGCTACTTGGGACCAGGCTAATTAGCTACTTGGAACCATGCTATTTAGCTACATGGAACCAGGCTAATAAGCTATTTTGGACCAGGCTATTTAGCTACTTGGGACCAGGCTATTTAGCTACTTGGAACCAGGCTAATAAGCTATTTTGGACCAGGCTATTTAGCTACTTGGGACCAGGCTATTTAGCTACATGGAACCAGGCTAATAAGCTATTTTG
>NC_060152.1:34626384-34638451 GCF_021292245.1 Micropterus dolomieu | reverse complement strand
ACAACATCATGTTAGACAGACTGAGGCACTGGGTGGGGATCTCTGGTACTGCCCTAGAATGGTTTTCATCCTACCTGTCAAATAGGAAGTTTTGCGTGTCTGTAAACAACTATGTCTCCTCGTTCTGTCCAGTTAAATATGGTGTGCCTCAGGGGTCGGTCTTAGGACCCATTTTGTTTTCCTTGTATCTGCTTCCCCTTGGACATATTATCCATAAACATGGCATTTCTTTTCATATTTATGCTGATGACACACAAATATACTTGCCCGTCAGATCCACAGACCCTGGAATGCTGAGTTCACTTAACAACTGCCTTTGTGAAGTTAAAAAATGGATGTCAAATAATTTCCTCCAGCTGAACTCAGACAAAACAGAATTCCTGGTCATCGGGTCCCAGCAGATGGCAAATCAAATACTGCCATCTGCTGGTTCCCTAGTAAATCATATTAAGCCTGTGGCAAAGAACCTTGGTGTTTGGTTTGATAGTAATTTAAATTTCGAGCAGCACACCACAAAGCTTGTTCAATCATGTTTTTATCAACTTAGAAATATAGCAAAAATTCGATCTATGTTAACTTTTAAGGACAACGAGACCATTTTACACGCCTTCATCTCATCACGCCTGGATTATTGCAACAGCCTTTTCACCTGTTTAACCCAAAAATCTATTGATCGACTCCAGACTGTCCAGAACTCAGCTGCCAGGCTTTTAACCAGAACAAAGAAATATGACCACAATACTCCTATTTTAGCTTAACTACACTGGCTTCCAGTATGTTTTAGAATTGACTTTAAAATTTTATTGGTCACTTTTAAAGCTCTTCATGGCCTCTCGCCTTGTTATATTTCTGACCTTTTAGTCCATACGCACCAGCACGTACCTTGAGATCCTCGGGTAGAGGTCTGTTGTCTGTTCCAGAGTCTCGACTGAAAACTAAAGGGGACAGAGCGTTTGCTGTCAGGGCCCCGAGGCTCTGGAACAGCCTGCCCGAGGAAATCAGGTCGGCTGAGTCAGTGAACTCTTTTAAGTCCCTTCTTAAAACATACTTTTATAGGAGAGCCTTTCCCGATCTTATTTGACTTTATTTTATCCCTTTTATTTTATTGTATTTTACAAATTTTATATTTATCTGTATTTTAGTCTTTTCAATGTTTTCATGCTTTTATCTTGTATTGTTTTTGTATTATTGTCTCTTGGGTATTATTGTCTTTACACTTGTTAAAGCACTTTGTAACTTGTTTTTGAAAAGTGCTCTACAAATAAAGATTATTATTATGCGTGGAGTTCCCCGAGGCTCACTCCTTGATCCTCTACTATTTAACATTTCCATGCTTCCATTAGGACACATAAATCAAAACAATAAAAATCAACCGTTGTGCAGACGACACCCACATTTACCAGCGACTACAGCACCAAACATTCTCTCTGCAAGGACATTAACCAAATAAATGACTGGATTTGCCTGAGCTTTTTTCAGCTGACCTCAACTCTCTGTCTCTGAAACTGAACACCAAGATGAACTGTTGATGTAATTACTTACAGACTACAGTTTAAATTTAACATTCAAACATAAAAAGAAACTAGCCAGACTGGTCTGGGTTCAGGTCTGGGCCTTTGTGCTGTGAAGTGGTCTGCCTTAAATCTTTAGCTCCTCTCTCACTCCTCTCTGCTGTGTTCGTGTCCAGACTCTGCAGATCGACCTCTGGTCCTCTTCAGCCTCCCCGATGTCCACAACACAACCACGCTGTTGCTAAGCGACGATGGATCCACCCTGTACGTAGGGGCCCAGGACGCCATCTTCTCATTGGACGTCAGTCAGAGTGACGTCATCCACCTGAAGAAGAAGGTGAGCTCCCCCAACTCCCATGATGCTTTGATTTACAGATTTATGGCCTGAGTTATGCATTAGTAAAGATTTGGATTAATCAGCAGTCTGTCTCTGGTCCAGGTGGAGTGGAGTCCATCTGAGAGTGAAATAAATGAGTGTCAACTTAAAGGGAAGAACGCAGAGGTAATTATGAGCACACCTCCATCCTTATTGATTAATGAAATGATTTTCACCTCTTGCCTGGTGGGTATGTTTTTCTTCTCAGTGAAATGTTAGCTAAGCTTTATCATGGCTTTTCTGAGACAGTTTTGAGCCAAATTGGATCAGCTTGCTTGGAGAAGTATGCCAAAGTATTGAACATATAACTTTGTGTTGCCAGTAGTCAAAATTCAACGCCATGACACGGACATGACATTTGGTAAATACTAATTCAAAATAATTCACAGTTTAGCATCACACAGGCCTTGAGACTGTACTGCCCAAATTTGAAGTCGTTTGTTACCAAGCCTATAAATGACAAAAGATTTCCTGAAACATTCAAAATGGCTTTCTGTTGGGTTCAGAAAGGGGCTGCTTGTCAGACCATGTAAACAGAAATAAACAGAACAAGAACAAAGAGTTGTGGTGAGTAACAGACACAAAAAGAGGAAGGGAAAATAAAGACGTCAGAAAGAGAGCTGCAGAAACTGAATGATAGTTTGCAGTCTGAAGAGTAAAGCGAGATAGAAACACTGCCAGAGTTGGTGGTCCAACTCCAGGACTGAGAGTTCACTCACAGCGTCACAGAGCTGTTTCCAGGATCATTATTTTTAGTTTAGAGGACTGGAGATGTCAGGGTACAATGCTAGCTTAGCGTTAGTCACCTCTGTGATAAAGAGAGTATCAATGATGTGTTTTCTGCTCAGTGTATCTTTAGAGAAACAACAGAATAACTAAATCTCCTGTTCCCAAAATCCATGTTTAAATGTTTTTATATGATATTTTATATGTCACCACTATGGCAGTATCTCGCCCATCTATGACAAAAACATTGTTTTGTAGGTATTCTTGATGATATTTAAGTTTGTCATTTGGAAAACCATTTTACAATTTTGATTACTCACTCGGCACTTGTATTAATTTAGCATCCAATGAAAACAATATGAAGCTGCTGAAGCATAGTGTTTCTGGGGCCTGGCCCCACTGATTACTGTACAAAAACACAACTTTCTTCACTGATTCTGGTGAAACTGGATCATATTTGAGGGATAAATATTAGAAATATGGAGAAAATATATATTTTTTTATTTTTCTTGTCCCCTGGCTTCTCTGCCTCAACTCTGTGATTCACAGTTTCTTGAAGGACAGGCACCTTTACTTGTTGCTGAAGTTAGTTAACAAAGCTAACTAGATGCTGTTATTAGCTCAGTGAGCTGTGCAGCTGCTGGTCAAATTAGCTCACTCTGCCCGTACTGCTTGGAGCACCAGGGAAGTTTTAGTGTTTACCATAGTGTGTATGAAGGTGTTTACACCTTTACTCAAGACCTGGAGGTTTTCAGGACAGGGGCGGACCCAGCAGGGAGGGATGGAGGGGTGCGGTTCCAGATTGGAAACCGTAGCCGGGCGAGCGGGCAACGAAACCTTACTGAGCAGTCTCCCAGTAAACACAGCATGAACAGGACCGAACACAGCCTCAGAGACCAACAGGGAATCCAGTAACTTACTGAGATGATTTACACAGGGCTTCTGTGATAGCTTTACTTTTTACTAAACTGCTAACCATAGCCTATCTGCCTGTATCTGTGGCTGGTTACTGGTCGGTTAGCCGTGCCAGCGGTCCTATTCGCTTACTCAACACCGGGTTGCCAAGAGCCAAACCCGGAAAGAAAACCATATTCGTACTGTATCCCCAGTGGCCAAACTGGCCTCTGTCGGTCTCGGAGGCTGTGCTCGGTCCTGATCCAGCTGCCGTGTTCACTCACTGGGACCTGGAACCAGTCCGCACAGACTCTGCATGATGGGGTGGGGGCATAAACACACATTGGCCGCTACTGGCGACTGTAAACGCCAATCAATGTCTATAACATGTCCCTCTCTTGCTTTGGGTTTTTACCATAGACCATGTATATAAAAAACATATATGGAGGCAAATAGCACTGCGTTTTCTGTTTCATGGAAACATTCTGCTTAAAGTAATCCCTATAAGTAATCCCAGATTTTACTAAATGTACCTGTAATCTGATTACGTCTATTTTTTCTGTACTGTCACGGCATCCAGTTACATTTTTTTTGTATCCTGATTACGTAACGCCGTTACATGTAATCCATTACTCAAACAACAATGCACTACATTAAAGGTAGGTGACGTAATTTGGTAGTTTGTGGTGCCTGTTGAAAAAGTTTTGTCTAACTGTTGTCTCCCCAAGAAGGACAGTTATATGAGAGAAACAACCAGAGCTGGAAGGTCAGTGAACACTTGTGGGTTCAGCAAATGACCTGTCTTACCATTTCCTGTTACATCAATTAAGCCCCCTAAGAAATATCTTTAACAGTGCCAAATCACCCAGCTGCTGGTAACAACAAGAGTAAAATAAATTCTAAATAAAGCATTATTTATTGTGGCCATAGGTTCGTGGTGCCATGTTCACGTCACTGTGATTGGCTCAGGTGTTTCTGAGTGTATTTGTAGATCACCACATCCTCTGATCTATGTTCACCTTCCCCCAGCCCTCCAACACGTTGTTGCTTTATAGTGTGCAGAACAGAGACAAACATAATCTCACTTGTCTGTTTGTCTGCAGGTCGACTGTCCGAACTTCGTGCGTGTTTTGCAGCCGATAAACTCCACCCATCTCTACGCCTGCGGCAGCTACGCCTACAACCCCCATGATGCCTACATCGTAAGTCTCCCCAGATTACTGACTGAATGGAAGTATGATGAGTCATTCTAGCTGATTAACAGCCGGTGTATGTCCATCGATATGTAGCTGTTAACGTGTTCAGTAAGGTGTTTCTGTTACAGATGGACAAAATTATGAAAGTAAGAACCGGGTTGAAATAAAACCTCCAGTTCAGACATGACGTCAGACTATCATTAACATTTGAGTCCAGCCTCTGTGTTTCTTCGTCTCCTTCAGGACGCAGAAAGCTTCTCCATGGTAAAACAGGACAGAGCTAAAGGCCGCTGTCCGTTCAACCCCTTCCAGAGGAACACCGCCATCACCGTCGGTCAGTCCGGTCCCTGCTGAGTCAGTGTGGATGTTTGTTAAAGGCAAAAATACTGAACAAACACAAACTAAACAGACTTGTGTAATGGGGTCCAAGCCTTTAAAAGCAACTTGAAGAAAATGTGTTCTTGCATTTTCCTCAGGAGGCGTGAGCTCTAAACTGCGCTGGGTGCTTGGACCTCATCATACTTGTGTTCTGTAGCACATGCGTGTGCTTTAAAGCACAAACACAAGCTCAGCTTTTCTGTTTATGTGTAGACAGCGAGCTGTTCACCACCACGACAACCGACTTCAGAGGAGCGAAACCACAGATTTCTCGACACTTCAGCAAAGATGGCGGCCCAGACGTCAGCCTGGACACGTCTATCAGCTTACTGCATGGTGAGTGAAACAAGAGTAATGTGTTCATCGGTGAACTGATTATCATTTAAGAGTAAATGAAGCAATGTCCAGCTTCTTAGTGTTTAAGCTGCTGGTCAAACTGTCTGGCGAGTTTCAGACACAAGAGAAAAAGAGGAAGACAAAATAGTAAAGGCGTCAGAAAGAGAGAGACGGCTGCAGAAACTGGACGCTAGTTTGCAGCCTGAAGAGTAAAGTGAGACATGAACACTGCCAGGGTTGGTGGTCCAACACCAGGACTGAAAGTCTTCCACCAGAGCTGTTTTCAGATCACTATTATCAGCAGGAGATCTGATGATAGAAACTATGTTGGGTTCGTAGGTTTACCAAAGTCTTTGGACCTCTACATGGAGGTTCAGAGCCTTACCAGTTTGGTCCTCTGGTTGGAGCCACTCCTCCTGAACCTGAGGCTGAAGTCGAGTCCATGGAGTTCCAACAGAGACAGAAGCTTAGCTTAGCATTAGTCACATCAGAGTCTTGGTTTATGACATCATGGCTGAGGTGAAGCCATAGAATTCAGTCTGACTGACCTTTCAGCTCCTAACAGACGTGTGACAGTGTTTCCTGTCTCTTTGAAATGGTTACTTTCATATAGAAGTAATTTGCAAACAGCAAATATGGTGAAAATGTAATACCCCCCAGATAACATCTGAAGGAACGTTTTAATTAATGGATCTGACAAATTGGAGAACTGTAGCATCTGCAGCATTATTAAACTGGACTGTGGTTCTGTTCAGACAGCACTTGGTTAGGGTGAGGGAATGTTCCTGATCTAGTCTAACACAGAAAACAAGTCCACAAGAGACACAACATGTTTACTGATATTTAACAGGAAACCCAATCTTTACAATTACAGGAATGCAACAGCGGTACAAGTCTATAATTCTTCTGGTCCACACTGATATTGTGACCCGTTGAATCAAATCAGAGCTCTGTCCTTTGGAAGAAGTGAGTCCTGCCAGCATGACTGCAGGCTCAGGTGGAGGACGATTCAGCAGTTTGTTTTGAGTGCCCAGCAGAAATTTAAATGCTGACATTAAACCATAAAAACCTCCAGAAGCACAGTACCTCACTTACTTTCAAACAAACCATGCTGCAGTGAGAACACAACAGACTGGACTTCCTATTTTCTGGCCCTGATGATTAATTTCCTCTTTATCTCAAAAATCTGAATTTGTAGAGGTGCCTCCACTTCTGTGTTTTAGTCATTGTGCCAGGGTCTTTGCAGTCAAAGTTGTATGTTTGGTACCCTGTAGACCCGGGTTCGGATCTTGGTGGTGTGACTGCTCTCCCCCTTCGCTACATACATTGTTACTTAGGACTTGTTATCAAACCTCAGTTTCTTGATCGATGACTGTCAAGTATTCAATGAAGAAACTCAGCATAAAGGATGTGGTCCTTTAAAAAGTATTGTACTATCACATCTGAGTCTCAGTCACTCAGCTATCTGCTCTCAGATCTCTTTTCCCTACTTTCATATCATATTGCACCCGCAGTTTCCTCATCTGTCATCACTTCCTGTATTTCAGAGCCAGTGTTTGTCAGCTCGTCGTTGGACTCGTCAGACAGGAAACTCTACTTCTTCTTTAGTGAAGTTGGGAAAGAGTTCAGCTTTGTGAATGACTTGAGAATCGCCCGGGTGGCCCAAGTCTGCAAGGTGAGAGTAAACACAGAGAGGAGCCCCTGACTGCAGAATGTGCTGATATGTAAAGTATAATAGCTCTTTGTTGGCTTTGCAGGATGATGTTGGTGGACAGAGGACTCTGCAGAAGAAGTGGACGTCCTTTGCCAAAGCCCCTCTGCTCTGTCAGTCTCCCAAACGGCTCCCGTTCAATGTTCTCCAGGACGTGTTCACCCTCCAGCCACCAGAGGGCACTGACGCCTCAGAGACTCTGTTCTACGCCGCCTTCACCTCTCAGTGGTAAGATAACAACAGCCAAACCTCGGTATGGTAAACCTGACTGAGGGCTGCAGGAATTCAAGCCAAACACCATGGAGGGATTTAGAACTACTTCAGTGGCTGCCTCAGACTTGCCACCTAATGATTACAATGCTGTTTGGGTCGTTCTGTCCTTTTGTCCAAAACCTGTCCAGGTGTATACCCACATCTCACCATCACTCTACTGATACACTCCTGCCAACACCTCAACTGCCTCCTTATTATATGCTTTTCTTTGATATTGTTGATTTAAGTAAGATTAAATAAGCGTGTGTGTTTATTTTAGGGGATCCTTTCTCCCAGCAGAGTCCTTATTGCTGCTCAGATTCTTTAAAAAGGCTCCAAGCATACTGCTAACCTTTTTCACCAAATCTGTGGAACAGTTTGCTATAAACCCTCATTTTTATCACATTAGTGTTTCCACCTGACCTGAAAACAAGTGAAACTCATCCACAGTAAACCGTGTTGGAAAAAAAATGTTGCACTCCAGCTTCTGTCCTCTCAGAAATAAAATGAGTATTGTCTCTGGACTTGTTCAGGTCCTCAGGTCCAGAATCTGCCGTGTGCGTCTTTAAACTGCAGGACGTCAGGGAGGCGTTCACTGAGAGCTACAGGACCTTCGACATGCGGACCCATCAGTGGAGTCAACAGCTGGGAAAACACTCCTACCTGGGACAGGTGGGACGGTCACTTTCACACAAAACGTAGAGTCACATGTAGAATAAGCTCAGATAGCCATAGTGCACCGGTCTTCTGGTAATATACTGTATGAGTCATAAGACCAACAAAACTAACAAAAGTGTAAAACTGGTGTTATGGAAGAAAGCATTGTGGCATCCCTCAGGGCTCGATTCTAGGCCCAGTTCAACACATTCAACTCGTCACAGTGTCGGGCAAGTTACACCAAAAATGTAATACATTATAGATTACTAGTTATACTAGTCATGTGAGAGTAATTAGTTATATTACAATATCACTGTCTGTGAATTGTAATACTTAACACTATTTTTGAGTTACTTCCACTGCAATTTAATGGGCGTATTTTACAGATAGATGTGCTTGATTATTTGAATCTGCCGACACTCCAACAGGATCGGTCAGGATGAACTGACAGCAGTCTCTCTTACTCTTTTACTCATGGATTTTTTTTTCTGGTGCTGAAATGTTCCTCAGTGTTGGTGAATTATCAAAAAAAACAAATGACCACTTAATTTTGGTTAACGGGTATAATATTACCAATTAAAAAAAAAAAAAATGCTTTACAGCAATAAAAAGCAAATACATTAGCAATACATTACTGATGAGCGTTACTCCCAAAACTGCATATAGACGCTTGGTCAAGACCCCATGGTGTCGCTTTTTAACGCCCAGGGCTCCGCGCTCGATTTAGCAAGAAAAATATGCAGCGTCCGGTTAGGCTTTCAAAATAAAAGTACTTCTTAACATTATAAAAACAACGCAGTTTGGTTTGGTTTAGGCAAAGTTCATGGTTATGGACATACGTCAGTTAACTTACATAAGTTAAGTAATATTACTTGTGTAACTTGCACAACTTAAATAAAAACAATCAATGTTGACTTTTTGTCCCACACGGGAAACAAACACCGGCCTCCTGGCCCTCCGTCCACCCCGACCAGCTCCTCTTTTCTGTTTATTACAAACTGACACCAACAGCTCTTGACCATGCGTTTGTGATGACTCGGCCTGTTTTATTTAAAGTATTGTTTTAACACTGCCATCAGCTGTTACTGAGTGCCTCTCTGCTCTCCTGACAGTGTGGACTGGACAACGCTTCAGATAGTGAATTAGCAGAGGTGAAGAGGAGTTTCCTGACCAACAACGGTGTAAAACCGGTCGGAGTCGGTCCACTTGTTGTTTCTTCGGGGCAGCAATACAGTCGCGTGGCTGCCATGAGGACTCAGGCAGCCGATGGAAAACAGTATACGGTCCTTTTCCTTCTGACAGGTGAGATAAATTAAATTAAATTTAAATTTAATTTAATATAATTAATGATCATGTTTGGAATGAAAACAGTTCTTACCTCCAGATAGCAGGCATGAAGTCTAGAGTCTGTATTAAACATTGTTCGTCATCTCTCTGTGTGACATCCAGAGTCCGGATTCCTCCACAAAGTGGTTTTGCTTAATCGGGGTGCACACATCATCGAGGAGATTCAGGTCTTCAGACAACCTCAGCTGGTCAAAAACATCATCCTCTCCCCGTCCAAGGTAAACCTCACACCTTCAGGGTTATATTACAGTTCCTGCTGTGAGATGATTTAGAGTGTCAGAGACATTATTGTTCATACTATAGGTATAACTATCATCCCTTTAAATCTGTGTCTCCAGCTGCATTAGGCCGTTATGATCGATGCTGAAATTCACACGACTGATTTCAAGCAATTTTTGGTTTACAGGAGAATTCCAATCCAATTGAATTTATTTATATTGCACATTTTAAAAATCAATGTTACCAAAGTGCTGCACAAAGAATAAATAAAAAAAGATAATAGCACAAAAAACACACAAATCAGCTGATTTCACACCGAGATCCTGCAATAAATGTGGAAATAATGTCCACCAGTATGCCGCATTCGCTCGTGCAGAGTCGATGGATTTCCGGAGTTGGACTGTAACACAACAGAGTTGAAACGTCACTCCTGTTCCGGCAAGCCGGTGTGGCTTTTCACACAGACATCATTCTGCCTCTGTTAGTAGCAGCGTTCCCGGCTCAGAGGCGGATCAAATCGGACCCCCCTTTCCGGCTCTGTGTCTTTCATACAGCGCAACGAGCCGTCATAGTGGCGTAATAATCCTGGAATATAAGGCATCGTGAAAGCGCCTATAGACAACAAACAACGGGTGATTCAAAACCCTAAAAAGATAAACCAAAGAGCCCAAAGCTCTGGAGTAAAAGCCATGGAATGAAATGAGTTTTTAGACAAGAATTATAAGTAGCTTATTCCGCAGTTTAGGGGTTACTGCTGAGAAGGCACGGCCGTCCCTGTCTTTAGGAACGACAAGCCACAGCTGATCAGCGGACCTTAGCGACCTTGAGGGGGAGCATTCATGTAGGAGGCTTGAGACTGAGGCGCCAGCACATTCAGCAACTTACAGACAAACAATAAAATCTGAAGCAGTGCTCCTGTGATGAAGAGAGCACATGCCTTTTTAAAATAAGAGAGTAAAAAGTTGAGAGCTGAATGAGGACCTGAAGGCTGCTTTGATGGACCAGGAGAGCTTGGTTTGGGCCGAGTAAAAGCTTTTAAGGTGGCTGAAGAATATTTGATAATATTTGAGGTGTAGATCACAGAGAGCACATCACAGTGTTTTCTGGTCCTGTAGGGAGTTCTGTATGTGGGGACATCGGAGGGGGTGACCGCCGTACCTGTGGCCAGGTGCTCGATCTACAGATCCTGCAGCCAGTGTGTTCTGGCCAGAGATCCTCTGTGTGGATGGAGCCGGACCAGCAGGGTCTGCACCGGTCTGGACAGCAGTCATGAGAACATGTAAGTGAAAGTCGTCTTTATTACTCTGTAAACATCTTCAGAGATCCTCACAGGATGTTTAGCCTCAGATTCAGGTGTCAAGAATAATGTTTCTGTATTTGGGGTTTTAGTTGCCATGTGTAACTTTCACTTTATATGGAAATATTTATTCTCAAATGTATTGTGAGTGAGTCATTGTAATAGATAAAAAGCTGCATCAGCCCTGTGTAATGACTGAAGGGCTGTCGGTTTACTCCTCAGTGTTCAACACCTGGAGGACGACTATGTGGAAAAGGAATGTCAGATACAAACCAGGGCCAGCTGGAACACAGGTAACATCTTCCTTAGTATGTATAAATAAATAACTGGCTCAAGGTAAAACCTGATCTTAAATGTCTCTAACATTTTTGAGATTTTATTTCTTTTCCCTTCCATCCTTCTGTTTGGTGACGATGCTAAGAGTCTTCAGCCATGCCAGCAGATGTGGGTTAAAATCAAGGGCAGCTGGAAGATACCTGAAGACATTTCTCATCCAGGAGGCATCTTAAGTTCTGACTGAACGGCCGGGGAGTCCTAGCTATTTAACCACCAAGGTGATGGATAGCACTTAAGATGTCTCTTGGATGAGAGGCGAAACGTCTTCAGGTCTCTTCCACCAAGTCCAGTTGCCCTTGATTTTAACCCGGCTTGGATAACTATGACCTGGATGATCTTCAGAGACATTTTACCATGTTCAACATTTGAGTTTAGCGTGTTAGCATGCTAACATTAGATAATTAGGAGTAAACACAGAGTGCAGCTCAGGCTGATCAGAATCAGAAATACTTTATTGATCCATGAGGGGAAATTCTGTTGGGAATGTCATCAGTTCTGCAGGAATTTAGTCATAAACACAGACACATAAGACCCATTAACATGTTGACATGATGACGGTGCTAGATGGAAGACAGAGGAGGTTAGTACAGTTCATCCTGAGGGGAACATGAAGGTCTGAACCACATTTTATCACAATCCATCCAACTGCTGCTGAGATGTTTCAGTAAAAGCCAAAGATTGCAAACATTCAAACTGGTAAACACCAACGTTTGTATGAAATTGAAGGACATTCCAGATATTTTAGTCCAGACCAAGGTGGTAAACTGACCGACAGACTGATGTTGCCCTCCATAGAGCTGTGCTGCCAGCATAACTGAAAACAGTGAGCCT
>NC_060152.1:34616531-34626284 GCF_021292245.1 Micropterus dolomieu | reverse complement strand
CTATGACCTGGATGATCTTCAGAGACATTTTACCATGTTCAACATTTGAGTTTAGCGTGTTAGCATGCTAACATTAGATAATTAGGAGTAAACACAGAGTGCAGCTCAGGCTGATCAGAATCAGAAATACTTTATTGATCCATGAGGGGAAATTCTGTTGGGAATGTCATCAGTTCTGCAGGAATTTAGTCATAAACACAGACACATAAGACCCATTAACATGTTGACATGATGACGGTGCTAGATGGAAGACAGAGGAGGTTAGTACAGTTCATCCTGAGGGGAACATGAAGGTCTGAACCACATTTTATCACAATCCATCCAACTGCTGCTGAGATGTTTCAGTAAAAGCCAAAGATTGCAAACATTCAAACTGGTAAACACCAACGTTTGTATGAAATTGAAGGACATTCCAGATATTT
The DNA here is from genome assembly GCF_021292245.1 of Micropterus dolomieu. Taxonomy (NCBI): domain Eukaryota; kingdom Metazoa; phylum Chordata; class Actinopteri; order Centrarchiformes; family Centrarchidae; genus Micropterus; species Micropterus dolomieu. Next base: position 34,625,862 of record NC_060152.1, on the reverse strand, counting down.
TAGTCCAGACCAAGGTGGTAAACTGACCGACAGACTGATGTTGCCCTCCATAGAGCTGTGCTGCCAGCATAACTGAAAACAGTGAGCCTTACTCAGCACCATCACCTCCTCTCACTTGTATTTACTCTGAAATGTTCTGTCCTGCAGAAGTCGGTGTTCATTTGAACGAAGCAGTGAGGCTTCAGTGTCAGAAGCCTTCCAACCTGGCCACTCTGACCTGGACATCCCCCCGATTCAGAAACCTGCCAGAGAAACTCTTCATCCTGTCAGCTGATGGCAGTTTGAGCTTCCTCGCAGCCGCCGACACCTTCGGGACTTATCGCTGTGAAGCGGTGGAAGGCGGGTACAAAGAAGAAGTTGCAAGCTATGCTGTCCGACAGATTGCTTCTCCTCGCTCCATGAACCCGATTCCAAAGGCCGACGAAAACCTCGTGACCAACGGCAAAGACGAGCCCTACGAGGACATTTTAACTGATGCACCAGTCATTATTACGATACAGTCTTCAGGTGACCTCGAAGACTACAAGACAAACTACAATGGCGATAAAATCATGACCAGTTTCAGTGAAGAAACCATCTTAAAGAAAGAAGATTCTGGATTGAAAAACCCATTTCTAAACAATGGTTTGGACTTCACCTCGACCTCCAGAAAAGACGCCCAGTCCGGGAACGAGCTGCCCGAGGATACTCGGATGCCAAAAGAGAAGAGCTACTACACTGAGCTGGTTATCGTTTCCCTCCTGCTGGCGACCTGCATCTGCTTGCTGATATTCGGAGGGATCCACATGTGGCGGCAAAGGAGAACTGGCCTCAAAAAGAATCCACTGGTCAGTCCAGAGGGTGGCAGCAAAACAAACCAATCTATGGAGAGAGTTCCTTCCCTGAGCAGCCCAGACGATCTTGACGTGAAGGTGGGGTAGTAACAGTGATTTACTGAAAGCCGTCTTGCAGTATTTTAAATTTGTCTCATGATCATTCCTACCTTGAAACACATTTTTGTGAAATCCTCTTGCTAAATGTCTTAACCTAGTCTTATCTGATCCAAGTCAAGAAGAAGATTTTACAAAATGTTGAGTCCCTTTTTAATGGAGGAACTTTTTTGTGTGTGATCAGTGGTTTTTATTGTTTTTCTTTTCAGACAGGGCAAAAACAAGATAGATCACATCAGATATATCGTTTGTAAGAGCTGAGAGACAGGACACGGATCTAAATGATTCTTGAGGGTCTGAGCTGTCATGTTATCATATAGGATGTCTCAGGGTCCTTTAACTTTAGTTTATCTTCATCTCTTTAGTTCCTTTTTTTGTGTTTAAGGAAGATATAAGTTTGTTTTTGTTATACAGAATAACAGCCAAAAAAATATTTAATCATCCAGAACATCTCAAAAAAGCTGTCACCTAGTTTTCTGAACACAGAACACATAAACCGCTGACTTATTTTTGCCTTATATGTCATTTTAAGTCCAAAAATCCGCGGATTTGATGCTCCGAGTTTCGGCTCCGACGCCATCTTGATTATTTAGCAAAACATGGAGCTGTACATGCCATCCCTCGACTTTTTTTAGAGCAGGGGAAGCGCCGCTTTGGAACACACAGTCTTTTTTGCCATTTGCTGGCCGAGGATATCCAGGGTATCAAATGAAAGGTCCCGCCATCACTGTGGGATGTTCCCTTCTCACGCTACAGGCCTGTAAAGCGTCGGTGTGCTTTTGGTGACAGAAATGTTGATGAATATTCACTGTTTTTATCAATATTTCAATGTTATATTATTTGGAACGTGGTTTTATGGATATAAATAGTGTTTTAAAGATATCTCTCAATAAAAGTCATATCAATCAGTCAGTCAATAACTGTTTATTTTCATCAAATTTACAATTACAATAAATTACAATTGCATTCCAGGTGTATTAAAATATAGTCTGGTGCATTATAATCTATTTTATGATGGTTTTGATGGTTTATTGCATTAAAATATAGTATTTTTTCCCAGGCGAGTATGAAAATATCATATTTTTTCTTTATTGCATCTCCATTTACTCTGTAATGGTAAAATAAATATGTTAATTTACAATGGATTTATATTCGTTAGATTCTGACCTTTCAGATCAGAGTTATGCATCTAGGCCAAATGGTTGGGGAGATATTACTGATTTATTTTGCGTTTGTTAGTTTAGGCGTTTTTCCTGGAAAAGGGTGTCTGTTTTCAGCAGGTTAAACCTTTTTCTTCCGTTTTTCTGTCATTATATCCAGATCAACAGGGATAACTTGAAGTGGGGGGCAGACTGGGGCACAGTTTTGATAATAAACTGTACATTATTGTTTATACAGGTAATAAATGCTGCAGGTTAAAGGAAATATTTTTTCACAGTAGTTTTTCAGTCTTCAGTAAAGCTTCGATCCCTGATTTAATGTGACGGGTACTGGTCCAATTGAAAGAAATTAATATATAGATATTTAATGTACTTTGTGTTTCATTAGATATAAATGTGTAACATAATGTTTAAATGAAGGCTGAATACCTAACTGTGTTTTTGTGAATAATTTTAATTGAACTTCATGTCTACATATATATAATCTATTTGTAAAATCAGGGATTAAGCAGCATGAATATTGAATCCTGTCTTCAACACGGTTACTTTTTTTTACTGTGTTTGGTTGAATGTATGTAAACAGGATTAGATGTGAGTGTAATGAGGTCTGTACATATCAGTAATAATCAAGAAGACATGAAATCTCAAAAAAGAAGTTAGAAGCATGTTTGTGTTTAATTAAAATGCTGTCGCCCCGTGTGTCTCAAAGGAAAACTTGATTATTTATTGTTGTTCTGGTGACGCTGTCCTTATATATTGATTATTATCATCTAAATGCATTTCTAATGCTTACAAGTGTGATGTTTTTATTGATGTTGAAGATGATAAATCCAGAGCAGTTTACTGAACTTCTTCCAAGTGTATTTTGTTGTGTTTGTTGAAAAAATATCTGCAGGGAATAAAATTTTGAATAAACTTTCTCTTATTTCAAAGTATTGATCTGTATTGCTGTATTTTCTTCTCTTCTCTTTCTTAATTATTCCAATCAGCTATTTCAACATATGAGCTCCTGATAAAAGCTTTCCAACAAATACAAAATGTGCTTCGTATGAGAGACGACACTGCCATGATTGTTTGTAATGTGCACAAGCACAATATCAGGGGGCTTTTTACTTTTTCATAGTAGACGCAGGTTTGAGTGCCATCCTGAAAATGTGTTTGTCAGCTGAGTCAAACTAGATTCCCAAATACTGAGTTTGAAAGTTAACCGTTTTTAATTCCAGAGAAGTTCAGATTCAGATATTTTAAAGGTGATTTGAATCTTTATTTGGTGAGAACAAAAATATTACTTCTTGTTTTATTTATTTTATAACATTAGCCTACTTGCATTTGTCTCATTCTTTTATTTCAGTGACACAAACACATCACAATGTATAATTCAATATTAGATTTGCGTTTTAACAAATGCTAAATTAATTGATTTTAGACACATAGATTTGGATTGTTTAACATAAAAACGTCTGGATCCAAATTGTCCAAAGTGCAGAATGCAAACCTTCAGTCCCTTCTGCTGCTGCCAGGAAAAATATTTTCAGAAGAATATTCAAATATTCCTTGACCTTGTTCAGTTCAAGGTTGGTTTTCCTTAAATTAAAATTCAATCAAAGGTAAATTTTCCGTTATTGCCCAAATTTGCCCAGTTTCCCATTTCTGGTGAATCCGAGTGGATGTGCTCCTCTAACTAAATAAAAAATATTTTTCAAAATGTCAGAGAGAAGTAGCCTAATCAACAGCATTTATATTAGTCTCCACAATTTCCACATGATTCAAACCTACAGGACGATCATCTGACCTTTGACCTGAGTTTGTTATTAACTGTCAAATACTTGCTTTGTTTGCTAACAGCATTGTTTCAGCGCTGCATTCTCCTTAAGAAGACAAAGTGAAGCTGCTGTCAGAGGGGAATTCTTTGAAATTATGCTGTGGAGATGTAAATGCAGTCTTCAGGCGTTATCGGAGAGACAGTAGTCAAAACTGTTTCCCACTCACAAGCTGAGAAGGTTTTTAAATGACACAGACTAGATGTACGTATTTTTAACGGACACACAAAGTAATTGGATTGGGACAACGAGAGACAACAGAAAATATACACCAAAAGTCAAGTTAAATGCACACAGCACAGCAGTATGAGGGGAAAGGAATTTTTTAAATAAATAAAAAAATACGTGAGTTTTTATTTAAGAATATCCAAAATTTATTGTGTAATATAAAAATAAAACAAGTCATTAAAACATTTTTGGCTGTAAGTCTGTTTTAGTTTCCACTCTAAATTAACTTATTTGGTGGATCAGTCAGATTTATGAGTTTATGCTGTGTACCTGAAGGCAGCATAAGAAGTTCAACCAGCCCCAAAACGTAGCAAAGAGTTATTTAGTTCATTGAACTCACCGTGTCTCTATATTTGACCTGTTTGGCCTTCCATAAAGTGTTACGCAAGTGCGCTTCGCTGGCTGTTTAATCCGCCGGTGTTCCCGTACACCTGCGACACACCCACCAACCGAGAAACAAGTAGGACTGCTTCACCGGGCAGAGGGAACATTCCGTTCAACCCAGAAACCGGAATAAAACCTAAATTCAAGTTAGTGAGCTTCAACATCTCCACCTGAAAAGTGCAGGTAAGTTTTTCTAACGTCTTCAGACAAACAAATAGTACTTCAGTATTCAGTGGGATTGTATATGCAGAGATAATTAGAGTTAAATGGATATTTTCCTCCTTATAAATTTAAGACATTTAAGATATAATCCACGGACATTTACAGGTGTATCATTGCCGTCATCTGGCAGCGGCGTGTTTGTCTGGCTGTTTTTAAGTCTTCTTTGATAACACGTGTGTATTAAAGAGCCAAATCAGCCAAATCTATACTCTGGTGATGCAGCTTTGTTTTGAAGTTTGTGAACTCACATGTGATGACAGTTAAAGAGACTTGGACTGTATGTTTGGTGCTGTTTAATATTCAAAAGTAAAACAACAACCACCTTTTGTTATGTGAAAGATATAAACGGGAGAAACGTGTGGACTCAGCAGCAACAGGCTTCTCATATCAAACTAGTTGTTTGCTGACATTAAGACTTAATTAACACCTGGATGCAAAGCTGTCCATTTTCTTTCAAATATATCAATTCAGTTTCTTTCTACATGATAAAGACAATTACTTTTTCCATCAAATCAATAAATACGTTAACTCACAGAGACTTTATCTTTAAAGCAAACAGAGCAACATTTTGCTTCTTTCTCACCACAGAAAAGCTGTGAAAACCATAAATATCTGTAATATTTATCACATATTTTTCCAGATGTGCCCTCTGGCTCCCTTGTTTGGTCACAGTCAGTTTTTTTCAGAGATCCTAAACGACCTCTGACCTCTCTTCATGACGTCCATCACCGCAGCCGAAGGATTAGGGGCCGTGACTCAGAATGAAAACGCCATCCCGCTCCAGACTGCTGTCTACGCCCCACTGGCCCCGCCCCCAGCCGCAAAGGCCTCGCCCACCTCCCCAGCAAACATCGCCATGAAGGCCGTCTTCCTGAAGCCGCAACCACTGGTCCTCGGGGTGAGACGCTGAAACAGATACGTAGTGTTCATGCTGGTTCTGTGTTTCTACCAGTTTATGTAGATTTTACAGCTTAACAATGTCTGTATTTAGTCAGATTTGATGAGAGGTTTATGGAGTGGTGCCGCTCCAGGGGGGAGATCAGCTCAGAAACCAGAGAGACGCTGCTGAACTTCCTGAGAATCTTCATGTTTTTAAGTTTTTCTTCAGCATCACCGTGATCCAGTGACAGCTGCCCGTACATCCATGCTGGGACAGTGTCAGGCTTTGAAAACCCCAGTAAGGCTCTGTCACCGCCTGTAACAAAAACGGGAGACATACGGGTAAACCAAATAACAAAGTGATTTATTAATAAGAAAATAAGCGAAAACGATGAGTGGGAAGAGTGGATGAGTGAAAATGTGCTGCATGGATGTTGTGGCGTAAAAACAAACCAAAAACAGCAAAGGAAGCCGTGAAATGAGGAGGTCCAAACCAAGCCTGCTGCTCTGGCTTATATGCATGGGACGCACCGGGCCCAGGTGTGGCCCAGGTGTGTCCCATGCCGCTGATAACCCTGCCAATCAGGTCTGCAGCCCTGGAGACAGACAGCTCACCAACAGCAGTATGAACTCTGCAGAGGGGCCGTCACAGGCTCCACTTATCAATAGTTTTTTAATTCAGCTTTACAAAGCTTTTTTAAAATAATTTTTAAAACAGGACTTATTTCTACTGGAGTATTTTCACTGTGTGGTATTAATACTTTTACTTAAAGGGTCAGTGTGACATCTAGTGGTGAGGGTTGGAATTACTACTACTTCTTCTTCATACGTATGAAGCGTAGTGATGAAACGCGCTCTGTAGAGCAGTTTGTCCAATTGGGCTACTGTAGAAACATGGCGGCGCAACATGGTGTCTTCCATGTAAGAGGAGCAGAGATTATGTAGATAGAAATGTCTCATTCTAAGGTGATAAAAACACAATTGGTCATTATGTAAGGTCTTTACACAACACTGAAAACAGAGTTATAGATCTTATATTGCATTTCTGTAAATAGACCCTCAGAAATATTACACACTGAACTTTTAAGTGAAGGATCAGAGAACTTCTTCCACCTCTGTGATCATGTGTAGTAATTGAGGACTGCCTGTTTCCAGATTATTCAGATCTTGGTCAGCCTGTTGTGTACTGGGATCATTCTGGCCAATATCAATAGACTGACCGTAGTTCACGTCGTCTTGTCCCCCTTCCTGATCACCGTACGTAAAACTTCACTCACTCACAACAAGTAACTGATTAATACCTGTAAGCACCTGAATTCTGTTAAGTTAAAGCACAGAAGGTAATGAATGTGTGTCTCTGCTGTGGTTCAGTCCTTGCCCTCCGGATCTCTGAATGCTGTGGTGGCGAAGTGGACGAGACTTGGACTGGTGAGTTTTCACACTTCATCTTCTCATACTGGTGAATAAAGAAATTAAGATATTTGTCATCTGTCCTTTTGTTGTATTCATACAAAAAATATTCTGAACGAATGATCCAACTACAGGTTGAGAAGTGTTTTTGTCTTTGAATCCTGTCTACATCTATCTACAGAATATCTACAGGTGCATCGCAGAAAATTTAAATATCATGAAAAAGTTACTTTTTTCCATAATTAAAAACAAAGTGAAACTTTCAGATATTCTAGAACATATAAAGTGAAATATTTCAGACCTTTTTTGTTTTAATCTTATAATTATTAATTTAATAGACTTACAGATAATGGAAATCAAAAATCCATATCTCAAAATATTAGAATAAAGAATGTTTAATACAGGAATGTCGACCTGAGAAGAGCCTTTAGTCTGATTCAGAACTCCAATACATGGAGAACACCTCTGACTTGACAGTTGTCCAGAAGCAGATATGGGGACTCGAGTTTGAGGCTTGGACTCGAGTCTGACTTAAGTCGCGCACACAGTGACTTCAGTCTCGACTTCAGACTCGTCTTCAAAAGACTTCACACTCAACTCTGACTCGAGGTGCGGGACTGGAACAGTTTTTATTTTTGGGAAACGTCTGATAAGCGTGCTTTTATTCCCTCCCTGCGTTACCTAGAACCTGCCTACGTAACACATAGTATCAGTATGAAAGGCCTAAATGCCTTTGCCTAAAGGAAGCATATATAAAGTGAAAAGTATTGGTCCCAGCACAGATCCTTGAGGAACTCCATGACTAACTTTGGCATGCATGGAGGACTCATCGTTAACATGTACAAACTGAAATCGATCTGACAAATAGGACTTAAACCAGCTTAGAGCGGTTCCAGCAAATGAGAGCAAATGCAGCACTAAGATCTAATAAAACTAGTCGGGATGGGGTCTAAGAGGCAGGTTGCTGGTTTAGATGAAGAAATGATCAAAGTTAGTTAGTAAAGATCGATGGGAGCAGTCTAAACATATAGGTTATACTGTAGAAGCTCATGAAGTTGTTACTATTGAGAGCTGCGACTCTCTGTCAGCCTGGCTACAGTGCTGAATAGAAACCTGGGGTTGTTCCTTTTTTCACTTTATTAATGACGAGTAGTACGCTGCTCTGGCATTACGGAGGGCCTTCCTATAAGTTTTAAGACTGTCTTGCCAAATTAAGCAAGAATTTTCCTGATTGGTGGAACGCCAATTCCTCTCAAGTTTCAGTGATGATCTGTAATTCGCGAGCTTCAGTGTTATACCATGGAGCTAACTGTTTTATTATCTGCTTTTTTAGAGATCAGCAGAGTCGAGTGTCGTTCACAGCGAGCCTGCAGCACTATCAACAAGATGATCGATTTGCGTAGGACTGAAATTAGCATCCTCCGTTACTTTAGGCGCTTTCACACTGCCCAATTTTCCGGGATTATTACGCCAAGATGTCAGCTCGCTGCGCTGTATGAAAGGTATAAGAGATGGAAAGGGAAAAATGAACTTAGTCAATATGCTTACCCCACCACGTAAGCACCACGGTAGAACCAAGGTATCTTCAGGGAGCCACAGTCTGAATGAATCACAGTTAAACTTGTTTGTGGATCAGACCTCAGTGTGAGTCTTTGTGTTTCCTGATCTGCAGGTCTGGGCATCTCTGGTGTTCAACGTGATCAACGTCATTCTTATCTCACTGGGTGTGTGTATTCTCATCTTGACAGTAAGTTTATCACTCTGACTGATCCACAGGACTCCTCTGTTGAATATATATATCTGCTAGGACTAAAGGTTTTCCTAGTTTTCCTTGTATGGTCACCCTACATGTATAATATCCATGTCTAAGAATAATACGTCCATGAGCACATTTGTTTAAGTCTCAAGTTTCCCCTTAATCAGGAAGATTGTGAGTAGCCTAATTCTGGAATATTACAACAACTTTTACACAGAGAGTGAAGACCAAATAGATTGCTGACGAAACACAAACCGCACCATTAAAATCACAGTTTTATTGTTTCTCTGAATATTTAAAGTAGCAGTTTGAGCGCAGATTGAAGTGCTGCTGACTTCTGTGTTTCACTCTGATGTTTGTGCTTGTTTGTCTGATTTCAGTGGGGGACATTTAAATTTTACCATGTCATCCTGGGTGTCTTCGCCCTGCAGATTTCTTTCAGCCTCACTGTCAGTGTTTTCTCTTGCAAAGCCATCAGTGTCCGCAGACGCTACCGCCCAATCCTGGTAAGACATGTTTTCCCACACACTTTCAAGTTGGTGT